>NC_065519.1:9900876-10200876 GCF_006386435.1 Epinephelus moara | reverse complement strand
TAAGTGTTGTTTTGCATGCCTATAGCTGGGCAGGAATTGTTGGACATTTTGGTAAATATTCTCATTTGTGTTTTTGTTGAGTGTTAGATGAGAGGATTATAGGTAAATACAAAGCTACAGCCAGTTAGCTTAGCTTAGCATATAGACTGGAAACAGTGGAAAATGGCTAGCCTCGCTGTGTCCAAAGAGTTGGGTACATAAGTCCCCTTAAAGGATCAGTTTGACATTTTTGGAAATACGCTTTGCTTTCATGCTGCGAGTTACAGGGAAACAACTAGCATGGTTTTGTCAACAATAACAAAATTCACTTACCAGCAAGGGAATCCCTAAAACCACAGGGTTTCACCCAGATGGGCATGGTTTGGCAGGTTGTAGCAGCGCACGCTTCGGCGAGTTCAGTAATCATCTCAGCATGTGCGCTGAGTGCACATTAGTACTTTATGAGATGTTTGTTTACTACATTGATATCAGAGTAAAGACCCCCCATCTGAGTAGATTTTTATTGTTGGACATAATTTAGTCAATTTAAATGTTGATACATTTTAGCCCTATTTATCGTACATATCTTCCACTATAATGTTATGATTGTCAGTTTGATAAACTATCAGCAGTCAGGTAGTTAATTTGAAAACTGCAAGGAAATCTAGTTACAGTTGCAGCCGTGCCAGCAGTACAAGGAGCGAAAATCTAAGTGTATCTTTGTAAATCGACGATCACAGTTTTTTTTTTAAATCATCTCTGTTTGAAGTTACAGTCAAGCATGAGGTCTTCTATAGGTTTCATCTTGAAGTTAAAGCAAAGATTAGGTTAATAAATAACTATTAGGTTTAGGTTGGGTATTAAGTTAACGTTTTACTACCTTATCTAACAAGTAACGAGATGACCCAATGCGAGCCGACAAGAATGCTTTACTAGCTTATCCATCAAGTAACGAGACAACCCAATGCGAGCTGAAGACAACGTTTTACTAGCTTACCTAACAAGTAATGAGATGACCCAATGCGAGCTGACGAGAATGTTTTAATAGCTTATCCAACAAGTAATGCGACGACCCAATGCTAGCTGAAGAGAACGTTTTACTAGCTTATCTAACAAGCAACGAGATGACCCAATGTGAGCTTAGGAGAACACGCATCTGGTACACAACACTGTGTGACACAGAATGTGAGGTGAAACCCTGTGTTTTAGAGTGTCCTCGGACAGCACTAATTCTAAATCTCAATAATGTTGCTGGTTTAATCTGTTAAAAGTAAAAGGAGAGCACAGGAGGATTTGAGCTTTGGCTAAAGTGGAAGTGACAACAATTGTGCGTGACCTGTACACTTCGGTTTTGTTATGAATGAAACACACAAGATATAACATGTTAATTAGTGAGCTTTAGAGCTGCTGGTAGGCTGATTTTGTTACCTTTGGACAGATCAAGGCTGGCTGTTTACCACTGTTTCCTGTCTTTATGCTAATCAGCTGCTGAGTAGTATCAGTCTTCTCACTCTAAGAAATCGAATGAGTGCATTTCTCAAATAAATATTCCTTTAAGCTTCTTTCTTTATATTGTCAAACTTTATTCTCCCACAATGAGCTTGCACCAAAAGTAAACTGTATCTGCACCATTGCTAGACTAGAAGTTTTGCTTAGTTGCCTATCTTCAAGGTCCAGAAAAACAGAGTAGCTCTCTTGCCTTTGGACTTGTGAAAGAAATGGTACCTAATGGTGTATAGATTTGAAGTATCAAATACACTTGGGAGCTTGTCGTATCACTTGGTGCTGGTGACCTTGAGACTGTTGCCAGGTAGTTGTGATCAGACACTGTGGCATCACTTCTAGCTGCCTGACCAATCACAAGCTGATGGCGCCGTACGGCACACCAACATGTGAGTCATCATCTTTTTAGAAATTAGACCACTCCATCGCCTCAACCGCAAATTACTCGCTTGTTAACTAGAGTCTGTCTCACAGGCTCCAGTGACAGATTGGATGCACAGATTTACTACAAATCTGGATGCTTCCCTATGAGAGAAAAAGAAGAACGAAAAACAAGTAGCTAACTTTTTTTTTTATTTTTTTATTTTTTTGTAACACCTCAAACAGGGAGGTCGAGGCAGAAGGGGAGTTGGTTGGGAGATCAGCCTTCGTCAGAGGCCCATGCCCAGAATAACCTTCCAGGCTGGTGACCCTTATTACATTAGCAAGCGGACCAGAGAGGAGTGGCTGGCCAAGTGGAAGATGGAGGTGAGTACCCCAGCTCTGTCCCAGCCACAGCAGATTACAGGGTCAGGCATGGACTAAAGCTGCCAGGGCCAAAGATAGGGCTTGCGGTGCATTCACAGCCAAGTGTATTTGATGGGTCATATGATATCTCATGAAGGTACCATTTATTTCAGTGGATTTCCAGGGCCTTTGGCTCGGTTAGCTCCTGCATTTCCTGACTTTGTTCTTGTCTATTGTATTAGCAAAGAAAAATGCCTTTACATGATTCATGCTTCCTGACTGAAAGTGCTGCTGTATGTTTAGATTTGCATCATTCTTTTTCCCACACTTTCACTAGGACTACTTTGATTGATTGAAATAGTTCCAATTAAACTTTCGACATGATTGTAGAGAAATATTAAAAAAGTTCATTCTCAACCTGGAAACAGCAGTTGGCAAAGCAATACATTTAGTAGCTAGTAGACCTTTTTTAAGACTGTTTACTAAACTACTGTTTCCAAAGCCAAGAACAACTTTTGCATCTCTTCTTTTAACAAGGTTCCTACAGCTTAAGGCAAGTTAGAGACTTCTAAAGACTTCTTAAGATTTTTTTAATGCCATTTGGAATGAAACTTGAGACCAATTGTACAATAACTGAAAAAAAAGAGCCAATATCAGTTACTTAGGGGTAGGGACAGTTTTGCTAAATGTTTATTGTAACATAAAACATGACTATTTTCATTAATACCTGGAATTTCTTGGCAGGTTTTGGGGTAATTTTGTGTTTTTCCCTCTGCGTGTGGGATTCCAATGCCCATTGATTCCCATTATGCCAAGTTTGAGAAACTTTCTGCATAAAATATACCAAGCCTCATATGCATTGCCTTGTACAGTTTTTAGCCATGCTGCGGATTCTTGGTTAAATGGCCAGTTTTCGTTGAATTTGTACTTCTTCTTTACGTCCAGGGAACAGTGACAGCTAGCTAGCTGACCGTGGATCCTCTGAACATCCTGGCCAGAAATAAAATGTTGTGTTGTTGGTTATATTATACTGATCTGGGTGACATTAATGCGATGCATTTGGTAATGTAGTTTTTAAAAAGTAGATTTTGCGAAAAATACCAGTCCATATAATCCTACTTCCTGTGTCTTAGCATTTTTAAGACTTTTGAAAGACTGATATAAGAATTTTAATATCATTTAAGACCTTATTTTTAGATGAATGAATAGAATAGACTTTTTAAGGATCAGTGGGAACACTTTTTGAAACAACATGGACGACAGGTCCTCAAAATGTTTAGAAAAAATAATATTTCAACATTTAGATCATGTGATTCAATTAAAAGCTACTATGTTACTGACCTTGGAGTTTGCTTTGTCAACAAACTGTACTTCTAGTAGTCAATAAAATGTTTTACTGAATTCAGAAGGATCACATTACTTCTCAGCAATTATGGTACCTCATCCAAGCTCTGATTTCCTTTCAAACCATTAATAGAAGCTTCTAATGCAGCATGATGTTCAATGTGTAAATATGTAGTTCCCCACGTTGCTCATTACTTAGTCATGTTGAATACGACTCCTGGTAGTAATGTGATGTAGTGCAACTTCATCTGTTACATAATGAGGAGTCTCCGTAGTATCAACATGGGGTCTTCCATTTCTCCTGCCTCCCCGCCCCCCTCTGCTCTCCTCTGGAGAGGGCTCGGAGAGCAGCCATAAAAATGTCTCCAGGGAGGAAATATTGCCAAATTAGCAGGACATGCCGGGGTCCCACTAGTGAAATGTCGTAAAATACGAGGCAAGTAGGCAGTTCACGTTCACCAAACAGAGATGGATTTTCTTAAACAAGTAGCTCTACAGGGCTGAGATTTAAGGGGATTTGCAAGATGCAAATTCTAAGTATGTCTGTTTTTCCCCTTTTTCCATCCGGTGTAATGCAAGCTTTGATCTAATTTGCACAAAGACTGATTTGTTTTGGCATCAAAGCCCTTTCCTGCCTTCCTTAGGAGTAATATGATGCATAGCCTTTAGTTTTTAGTTCTGCTCTTGACATGGAGCCTTTTGCTGTTGCATGCTTCTGCAGCAGGGAGGACATGGTGGCTGAAAGGGTTACTGCCGTCTTGCACTTTCTCCAGAATTTCTCTTTTTTTTCATGTGCCTTGTGTTACAGTGGACTTCTCCGTCTCTCCCTCTCCGTTTCCCTCCCCCATTCTTCTCCTGACCCCTCCCCCAGCTATGGAAATGAACTCTGTGCTATGGATATGAGGGTGAAGATGAGGTTTGCAGCAAATTTCCAGCCCTGCTTGCAAGACAGCCTCTTGGCTCGCTGCCAACATTTTGCAAGTCCTCTCTAGCCAACCAGAATTCCTGTCGGCAATCACCTGACCCTGAATTCCCAGACAAAGAAATGTTCATGCTTTCTTTTTTTAAGCGATCTCTTCTACCCTGAGAGTGGGGGTGAAAAAAACTCAAGCCCCACACTGGATTATGAGGGTTGCGCGCTGGTGTGTATGGGTATGTGCACTGCATTGTTTGTTTGATAACATGGAGGGATAGTGTGCATGTCTGATTAGCCTGCTTACAGCGAGGGGAATATGCTGACTTCAGGTATTTCCACGAGAGTTGTCGTGGACCATCTGCTCTGCACAGCTTAAAGGGAAACCGTCTCTTTAAAAAAGGAAGAGTGAGCAGGCTTTAGCCGTGTTTGGGAAAAAGTTGCTTGCGTGAAAAAAGTTTTTCCCGTGGGGCGAATATGTGCTGAAACTATTTCCTGTTACATAGCAGTGCCTTGAAATGTCAGAGTAGCATTATTTTTTTTTAGGTCAGATATTCTTACCTTAAGAATGTTGCAGTTTTCTATGAGCCACTGTGATTACACCTTACATAACATTTAACTGGGAAAAAGGTGAAGTTGTTGTGTGGGCCTCAAATCTCTTTCCTTCCTATCATTGTGTACTTTGTTCTGTTTGACTCAGGTCATATATTTACCATAAGGAGAGTTATTTGATTACTTGAAAAGATTTTAAAGGGCTGTGGAGGAAGCTGAGCAGCCTCCTCAGGGAGCTTTTTTAACAACTCCACTTGTGGATTCATGGGGAATTCTGTTTATGTATTCATGGCTGACTCTGTAATATTCCTAATTATCTCTTAAAAGGACGCAATACAATGAGAACCAGATGGCCTATTTGGGTGTGACCCCCCAAGGCCACTCATGAAATACACAGCCTTTGTAGGGATCTGTGCTAAAATCAGGCTAATGAATGCAGTGGCCACATCTCTGCACAACAGAACCTGCCACTTGTGCATTTTAAGACAGTATTTTCACTTTAAAAGCAGACATGTTTTTTTTTCAAGGTTTAGGATCAGAGTCTGCATCTTGAGTTAACTACACCTGTCGTGTCTTAAGGAAGTTTTTATTATTTGTCCGCAGCCCTGCTCAGCAGATAAGCTTAGGTCTTTGCACTGAAGACATATGCCACTGTATAATCCATCAAACAATTACACAAAACAGTCCCTGCTGTGTCTCTCCTGCCTGTTGCACATGAGAGACTACTGCATTCAAAGGTCAAACTCTTTTGTGTTGCTTCAAAGGCTTGCTGTCACGTTGTGTGAGGAAGTAATGCTCAGTGACAGTTTATTTCATCTAACTTTTACCTTTAATCAGAGTTTGCCGAATGCTTATTTGTTTTGATTCGATGGCACTTGAACTGCTTTTACAACATCTTTTTTTCCTCTAATGTCTTTGATTTCTTGGATGCTTGTTGGCTTCGTCCCTGTATTACATGAGTTTTCAGGGCTTCTGCATGATGGTGTTTCATCTCAACAACTGCACTTTTGAGTCTTTGAGACTTCAACATTTTCCTCGTAATGTTAACAGCCTTGTAACAGGCAGTTGTTATCTTATAAATAACTGAAGCTACACAGTAAACGTGACCTTTTTGCTAACAAGTACAGCCCCGATTGGATACTAAAGTATCATCTGCACACCCCAGAGACCAATATCTCTTCTCTTTTTTCTGCCTCCCAGTGCACTCTGTCACCCCTTGAGCCCTCAGGGTATCATGCTGCACAGACGTCTAAGTCAGATTATCCCTTATTGTGCACCCAACATGTCTCTACACTCTGCCAGGCCTGGAGAGCTTCTGCTTTCTCTCTATCCATAACAAAATCCACGATTACGTCAGTACAGTAAATTAGGTTTGGTTTTCCATCGTAATCATATATAACATTTTTCCAAAGGGGAAAAAGTGTAGATGTTTTCACTGTGAGGTTGTTGCAACACATTTGCTCTGCTGTGTTTATACATCTACAGTATGTCTGCTGTCATTTTTGGTATTTGTCTTCAGCACGGCGTGACAGCGGATATAAGTGGTGGTATTTCTGAGCTGTCAGTGACGGGCAGGCGTGCGTAAATGATAAAGACCGCATTGTGTCTCTGCTACCTCCTTTCCTATTTTCCCCTTTAGACTCGGAGGGCCTGTCTTGCTGGTGGAGCTGCACACACACTGTGAGGCCCCCAAAAGGGGGGCATTTACAACTGGGAAGAAATCCAGAGACAAATATCTGGTTCTTATAGCCACTGTACTTTCTCTCCTCCCCCCACTGGCATTTCCAGCGTCACTTTCTCATTGGCTCTCAGGAGAAGGAACCCTGGAGACAGCCTGACCCTAAACACGCCAAAATGAGCGCAGTAACAGTAGCTCAGGCGCTTTATTGCCACTTTCAGATCACCCAGTATACCTGTGATTACTGGTCACCAGAGATGAAGTGGCTTGCTCACAGTTTAATTGACATTTGTTAGTTTTTGCAGTTTACCATCTGGAACCACACATCCAAGCAGGCTGTCGAACACTAACCCCAATGTGCATGTGCTGGAGCCAAGAAGCCTAACACATATGGCCAAGGGCTTTGAACCATCCATCCAGTACTACAGTACAGATATTTATAAACCACAGCAGAGCCTCTTGATTGAAGAGCACATGTTTCTACTCTTCTGCACCGAAACCCCTCCCCATGGCGTCTAAGCACCACCTCCCCTTAAAGGCGCTATTGTTTACGAGTCACACTGGGAGAGAGGATGGAGGATCGGGCTAAACTCTCTCTCAGTCTCTCCCTTTCTTTCCTTTTTTCTCCTCTTCCCACACGCCCAGTCCACCTCTGGACATTTACAGTGTGTGTGTGAGACCTGAGAACCTGAGAAGGACTTGGGGAAAGTAAGCACAGCTGTGCAGCTCTGCTCTCACGTGGAGCCTATAGTATGACTAACACGTGTTTACATATGGGACTGCAGATATATATTCTGTACGTGTGTGCGTTTTGAAGAAAAAGAGTGAGAGGAGGAGAAGAAAGTTAACATGTGTGTGCATGTGAGTCCTACCGTGTGTATGTGTGTGTTTGAGAGAGAGAGAGAGAGAGACGTCAGAATGAGTGCAGCTGTTGGGGATTTAGTGTGAGAGGCTTAAGTCCCGGCTGCGTCTCGTCCTCTCTGATCGACCTAGCGGTTCAGTGTCAGGTACCACAAACCCAGTGAACTTTCCGCTGCAGCTCTGGACACTATAGAGTTACTGTATACCGTGCAGTTGATGAATGGGCCTTACAGTCGGAGATAAAGCCATGTTTACAAAGGCTGTCAGGCTCCCACAATCAAGATTCTGCACTTACACAGCAGAGAGGACGTGCACTACTTGTGGTGCGCAGCTGAATGCCTACAAATGCTATCAGCCTCTATTTATACTCTATTTGGTAGTTTTATTAAGAGTCCTGCGTGGCCATGATTCAGGCAGAATATATGATTATATATATGATAATGTAACATGCATTTCTACATACAGCTGCATTAAAGGAAGAGTTTCCCCTAAAAACAAAAGTACATTTTTTCTTCTCTTACCCGTAGTGCTATTTATCAATCTAGATTGTTTTAGTGTGAGTTGCAGAGTGTTGGAAATATCAGCTGTAGAGATGTCTGCTTTCTCTTGAATATAATGGAACTAGATGGAACTTGTTGTGAGCCGTTTCATGTAGGAACTATTTTCCTTTTACTGAACTACATACATGAAGAGGCCTGTGTCCATGACAGTGCGAGATGTAAACATTAATGTTGTCCTCCTCGGCTGAGTTGTAACGTTAGATGATGCACACTTCCTCCTGTGTGGTGATATGCTTGGCGGGTGTAGGTCGGTAGAAAGAAAATAGTTCCTACATGAAACTGCTCATGACAAGGTCTGTGAATTATCTTGAGTAATCGCATCGTGATTACTAGAAAGAGACATTGCTGTTGAATGTGTTTATGAAAAATCTTTTGGTGCTTTGAGCACCACAAGCAGAGTGCCATCTAGTTCCGTTATATTGGAGAGAAGACAGCCATCTCTACAGCCGCTATTTCCAACACTCGTCAATTCACACTAAAACAGTCTAGACGTAAAATAGCACTATAGGTAAAGAAAAAAAATGATTTTGGGGTGAACTGTCACTTTAATTAATAATAAGTCAGATGTGTGTAATATGGAAAGTGTCGCTCATAGTGACAAACTGACACAGAATTATCACCTGTGTCTGCAGTTGCCCTCAGCTCTATCGCATGTTTTAATGTATTTCAGCTCATTGCTTTGGTTTTGCGGCAAAAGCTGACTGCCTGCTATGTCTTGTTTATTTAACATTGCTTGTCGGGCAAACCTCAATACTTCTGAGTCAAAACATTGTGTCCAAAGCTCTTGACACTGTCAAGCACTCAAAGATTGGACTTGATGGTGGCCAGATTCTGCTTTCTTTCTGTTTTGACTATTTCCTTATATATTTCAAAAAGTGAGGTCTTCAAGTCGACTTCCATCTCACCTGTCTTTACTTCGCAAAGGTTAGCAGTAGTCAGGGAGCAATGGTTAGCTGGGCATTGTGATCAACATTAAGAGTTTTTTGGGGGGTTTTCTGAGGTTGTTTTGGTTTTGAATTTGCCACGTCTGCCTTCTGTTATGGCCCCATTCTTACCATTCCTTTATCAACAACTTTCTGCCAAGTTGTAGCTCTCTCAAGGGTCTTTTATTCTAATTAGCGTGAGCTGATTTTTCCCAAACTGCCCTACTCGTAGAGATATGAGCAGAATTTAGACAGTCCTTTAAATCCATTCTATTTTATTTTACTGTTCACTTCATTTATATGCAAAGTCATTTTACAGCTACTTGTATTAACGCTTGCATTTGAGAAGTTTTTTTCTTAAATTAAAAAATTATTTTTGTGGATTATGTTGAGAGATGTTAAACCCCTAAAACACTGGACGCATTATTTGAAAATCATCTGTCATATCAACTGTCACTGGGCTGTGTTTCAGGCAGAGAAAAAGTCCAAACTGATGTCAGCGATGAACGCGATGAAAGATCATGAGGAGAATGAAATAGAGACCCAGAAAGAGGAGGTCTCAATAATCAAGCACCCATCGCCTTCAAAGCAGCAGCAGCAGCAGCAGCTGCTGCTGCCACCACTGCAGCAGCCTCAGTTGCACACTCAGTCACAGCCTCAGTATCAACAGCAATCACAGCCATCGCTGCCACAACAACAACAACTGCAACAACAACAACAACATCAGCAGCCGCCTCAGCAGCAGCAGCAGCCTACTGACCCCGCATCCCCCACTGTGGCCACCACCCCTGAGCCGGTCGCCATCGAAGGTGGAGACAAGACATCCCCCAAGCTTGCAGACAATGAGCCAGAGTATGAGGTAAGATAATATCGATTCACACTGATTAATGTCCGGCTGCTGACCAACAGGCTTTACAACAGAGGTTTCTATTGGAAAAAGGATTTAGTTAAAGGCCAGGGTTAATCCATGTCGAGTAAGGCAGCCATTCATGTTTTGGAAATTCATTCACTGCAGGTATTTTACAACTGTGTCAGCCTCGTGGAGATGAGCAAGTTTACAAAGATACTAAATATGATGATGCAATTCAGCATAAAAAAACATTGTGTTTTATGGTAGGTATTTGTATTTCCAGCCCAGTCATCTGAAAAAAATGTTGGCATTGTACCTTTCTGCAAACCATGGATAAATTTTTATGCTTCATATATTTAATATCAACGTTTTAAAGTGATGCAGTATTTGAGCTGACTTTATCATCAGGAGCTGGAGGGGATGGTGGATGGTGTATCACTTAGGTACTTGCTGCATTTCCTGCTGATATTGTGCCACCAAAAGTGATTTTTTATGACAAAACATTTTCTTTTCCAAACCATCCCCAAGTGCTTCCTGTGCCTAAACATAACGTAAATGTAAAGAAATGTTAAGTTTCAACGTATCGGCAACATAATAATGTACAAATGTAACATTTATAACATTTATTCTCCCAACTGGGTTGATTTTTCCCTCAATGGAAGCTTTGTACTGTATCGTTTTCTACAAATATATACATACTATCATATGGTGTTATTTATTTTTTTAATACATAAAGAGGGACATCCTTTAACTAAGTACTTAAGTGGTACAGGGTGTATTCAACAGTTTATAAAACTATTCTTACATTTTTAGTGTTACTCCGGAAACAGTAAATAGATTTTGACGTATGACATATGCGAACTTGCTTTTTAACAGGAAAAAAAAGAGATTAAAGATATTGGATTTGTGCATTCAGTTTAAGGATATTATTTTATAATTTATATAAGAATGAATTTACCAAAAACAAAAACAAATCTAGAGCTATTTTCAAAACCTTGTCTGTCTATCCTGGGAGAGTGATCCCCCCTCTGTTGCTCTTCCTGAGGTTTCCTTAAGTTATGCCTTACACAAATTAAAAGTCTAAGGATAGAGGCAGCCGTGTGCTGTACATATTGTAATGTGGCAAATTAGTGATATTGGGCTATATAGATTAAACTGACTTGATTTCACCATCCTAAAGAAAAAACAAACTAAAACAGACATTTGAAAAGGTTTCACTATTATGCCCAGAAGTTAATACAGAGCGGATATTTGTCTTTTATTTTGGCTGCAGGACGGCCGTGGTTTTGGCATCGGCGAGCTGGTTTGGGGGAAGCTTCGCGGGTTCTCGTGGTGGCCAGGCCGCATTGTATCCTGGTGGATGACAGGACGGAGCAGAGCTGCTGAGGGAACCAGATGGGTCATGTGGTTTGGAGATGGAAAATTCTCAGTGGTGAGTGTTTAGAGCCAACGTTAATATTGCTGTCAGGTAATTTTTTTTTTCTTCACCAGAAATGAGGCAAAACAGCCTTTCGTTTATAGTGACAACCACACACTTTATAATGAGCTTTTTTTGTTTTATTTGCCCAACCAGCTGCTCTTTTCCAGAATAAACATAACAGTTATTAATCTCCAGACACTTTTACCTCAACAACACCATTTTTCTAGCTTGTGAAATAAACTATAACATCATTTTCTGAGGTTTTTTTTTTCTTTTGCAGGTTTGTGTAGAGAAACTCATGCCTTTAAGTTCCTTTAATAATGCCTTTCACCAACCAACTTACAACAAGCAGCCCATGTACAAGAAAGCCATCTACGAAGTGCTACAGGTGAGTATCAGAACAGTGCTTTTCAGTTTGATGCTGCTGAGCGTATTGCCTTAATCATTATACATTATTATAGTTGCAGTACTTTTTATAATAGCAGATTTTATAGCTACAGTTGCTAATATTGTAACTTTTTAAAACTTACACAGGCCAATTGGTCAACAGCACTGTACACGTTTTCACTTGCTTAAAAAATAGTTTGACATTTTGAGAAAATGTGCTAATTCATTTTCCCGCAGAGAGTTAGTGAGAGGGATTGATACTGGTCTCCTATCTGTACCCCAGAAATTAAGTTAAAGCCAATAAGCTTCACTTCGCATAAAGATTACCAAGAAAACCAAGAGAAAACAGCTGGTCTGCCTAGTCTATAGCTGACTAATTAACATGTTGTATCTTGTTTGTTTAATGCAAATGCAAATGCAAACAGAAATTAAAAAAAGAGGTTTCACAGGGACTTTGGTATTGGAGCTATTTCTTCCTATTTAATATTCTGTAATAAATTGTATGATGTATCTCCCAGCATGTGTAAGTCTTTCCTGAGCATCTGTAGCAGTGGTGTAGTCTACATAATACACAGGTATACACTGTATACTCACCAAGAAAGCTCCAGGATTTCCATATACCCATTTTAAATGCACAAGGATACAGAACAACATAGTTCTGTGACAGAACTTTCACTTCAGCTATTTTTATTTGCAAATATGGGGTCAAGAGATGCATAGCATGCAGAGGAACTCTTTCCTCGCGCCCACACTGCTGAGCTCAGCGCGGAACATTTTGTGGTTAAGTAAGCGAGAGTGTGTAGATATATCCACAGTATACCCACTACAAGAAACTAGACTACACCACTGATGCATAGCCAGAGGCTGTCTATGCACTGTCCATAATACAATGAAAATGTTATTGAGATTTTCTGTAATCAGCACATTCAGATAAAAAAAAAGTGTAGTTTCAAAATAAAATGCTTAGATGAGGAATAAAAAAAAGAAATATGACCCCTTATTGGGACAGCAGTTAGATAAGGTTTTTTGTTGAGATATTGACTGCGCTGAATCATTTAGTACAGTGGTTCCCAACTGCAGAGTCGTGCTCTAAAAGTGGGTCGCGGGTCCATTCTGAATGAACCGCAAGTGACTTGCGAACGTGTCAAGTTTGTAAAAAACACACTTTATTTTTGAAGTACAGTGAATTTACAGCACAAGCTTTTATTCTGAAGTGCCGTTTCCTGCTGTAGAGTGAGTGAATAACAGACAGCTACTTAACAGAGACGGCGAACTAGCTCAAAGACATGGCCAAAGACAAGCATGATGCTGAACGTATTAAACTTTGTGGACCTTGAACTAATGACTAAGGAGCAATCTGGACCCCATGGCTGGACCAGTTGGGAACCACTGATTTAGTAGATGATCATTTCTTTAAGTATATTAAGGATAATTTTCACTCATAAATGTTTTTATGTGTTTGCAGGTGGCTGGCAGTCGGGCAGGCAAAGCCTTCATGGCCTGCCCCGACAGTGACGAGACAGAAACCTCAAAATCAGTAGAAATGTTGAACAAGCAGATGATTGACTGGGCTATGACAGGATTTCTGCCCACTGGACCCAAGGCTTTAGAGCCACCAGAGGGTAAGAGGAAGTCAGTATTATAAATCTTGTATTGTTAAGCTTTTATCTAAGCTTGTTGCCAGAAACTGAGTTTTAGGCCTTAATATTGCAAGAAACTTCCCATGTGTATCGACCACTTTATTTAAGCTGTTAATGGACCTCTTCAACTACAGATTTCTCTAATTAAGCAAAAGACTGAATAATTCATGATGCCTGTAATATTAATTGTCTCCCATGCTGTGCACCCCAGAGGAGCGTAACCCATACAAAGAGGTTTACCCTGAGATGTGGGTGGAGCCTGAAGCAGCAGCCTATACGCCTCCTCCAGCCAAAAAGCCTCGCAAAAGCACAGCAGAGAAACCCAAGGTCAAGGACATCATTGATGAGAGGACACGAGGTAAGGTGCCACATTTATTAGGTTAAATAGGAGTCATGAACTCTAAATTCCTCCCCATGGGGTGGACTCAGCACAGTTGTACATCAGAGTAAGTGGTCAGAGAAGTAGTGTGTGGACAAGACGTCCATTAGAGTGGCAGGTTTAAGACGGGAGTGAGTGATGTGACGAGGCAAAAAGGCTCCAAAGACTATGAATAGATGTTTGGGTTTATTTCCAAACAAGCTTTATTGATATTGCTGTAGGATGGCCTGGCCATGAGCGCCTAATTCAGTAACATAACAGACATCAGTGTTGGCAATGCCACAAAAGCTATTGTTAAAATCTGTTGTTTAACTCATAACTTCAATGGTTTTACATTGTCCACTTATTTATTTCTATTTGACTATTTTTGATGCATTTCATAGTTTTGCATTTTATCTGCACCTGTTAAGCACCTTGTAACTCTGATGCCATAAATAAAAAGTTTACTTACCGACTCAAGACTATCTCAGCTGCATATGTTAAAGCTAAATGCTTTGACGCTCTCTGTATAATTTAGTGGCAGATAACATTATGGACATCACCTCTCATATATTAACCAATTATCTACTCTGGCTCCGACACTTAGTTCTGAGTCAGATCCATTAGCATCTGATTATTTATCCAACTTTGACCTTAAACTGGATGATTTAATGAGTGAAGAAAAAAAGTACTCCAGACACATTTAACGTACCTTTTACTCGTACAGGTAATAATTTAGGTCCATCTTGCCTGAAAAACAAGTAGCTATTATGGATTTAATGCCAAACTGGACCCCAAAATGTCTCTTTTTTTTAAAAAAAAAAATGTTTCTCTTTTGATAACAGCTTTTCCTAGAATTTGGTGTACCACAGGGGTCACTTTTGGGGCCCTGTGGTTCCTAATTTACAGAAATGACAAATGTTTGTAAATAAACTTTTTACGTTTTATTTTGCTGGTGACATTTCATTCTCAGAGAAACATAAGAACCTTCATATTTATCATTTACAGTAGATATTTCCTTTAATTTAATTCAATAAAGCTCACAGATATCCTTGAAAGCTTAAAAGCTCTGATGTTCAACATTTTTGCAGTATTTTCCACTGCAAAGGGCAGCTAATAAAAAATACCTTTAATGACTACCCAAAACAGAAATATTCATCAGCTACAGCCTGCATTCACAAGAACATAAATGTCCATTTTTTCCATTTCAGATATGTGTTAATCTGGATTTCAGTTCTTTTTTTCAAGTTTTTGAAATTCCTGGTTTCAATCTATTAGCATATCTTCATCTGATTTGTAGAAGAAATATCTTGTGTGTATATATGTATGCACAAATACAAATTTTAGACCATGTATAAGAACAACATAGTTTTGGATTTACAGAGATGGTTGCAGGATGATCATTGTAGTTATACTGTTTTTTTCTTTTAATCTGTGTGAATAAACAAACCCAAGTAAAATTGGAGGTTGAAAAGAGACCAATTTTGAACTGTTGACCTTACAAATATTTTGTCGAGTGGGGATCTTGTTGACCTACATTTCTCATCGAGTGTATCATGTGTTGTATTTTCAGAACGGCTTGTTCATGAAGTGAGACAAAAGTGCCGCAGCATAGAGGGTAAGTGATGTGTGCTCTGTGCTCTCTAGCTTGTAGCAGCACCAGGGGGCCTCTCAGGGGATGAACACCCAGATGCCTTACACTTGCCCTTGTTGTTGACAAGCAGAGCAGCAGAAATGTATACGTCAGTGTTAATAATACCACAGAAGAGTCAAGATGTAGAAATAACATTTACATAATTTTTGCTGGCTCTCTTGTGAGTTCTCTCAAAATATACCAGCTAAGCTCATTAGATCTTCACCTCTGTCACAGCTGCTTAAATAATTTCATTGAAGTGTGAAGCTGGGAGCATGGCAGCAGCAGAGTTCACACCTCTCTGACCCCCCCTGTTAAACACTGACATACTGCATTTCTGTCTACAGACATCTGTATCTCCTGTGGAAGTCTGAATGTTACCCTTGAGCACCCGCTGTTTGCTGGGGGAATGTGCCAGAGCTGTAAGGTAAGCTGTGATAGAGGTCAAAAGTTTGGGACTCGGCTCCAACAACTGTGTCGTAAAAAAATACAGCTCCTTTCAAAGCTAATAATAAACTGGATATATTTCAAGCAGATGTGAAATTTTGATTTATAAACATGTTAAACTGCTCTCCTTTTTCTACCTCCTTTGCACAGAACTGCTTCCTAGAATGTGCGTATCAATATGATGACGATGGTTACCAGTCATACTGCACTATCTGCTGTGGAGGACGAGAGGTGCTCATGTGCGGAAACAACAACTGCTGTCGGTGAGGTTTCTACTGGATTCTACTGTGTAATGAAGGTGGTAATAGCAGCCACAATACCCACAATGTCTTCATCAGGCATGTAAATTTAAATCATGACAGCATCTTTTGCACAAAGAAGCAATGCACTGTATGTGTGTTCTGTGAACAGTGGTGCCATAGTGTGTAAGAGTGCAAGGTCAGGTTGCATCTAAATGTACTGCAGATCTTAATCAGATTTCCTAGAAATCAATAAAGAACATGGAAATGTATGTGTTTACATCCACTACTGCCATGCAAATATTAGGAGTTGAATACATCAGAATAATTGTTAATGGCAGTAATTCTCCTGGCAGTAATTCTCCAGTTGGATGCCATTAAACTGTTGCAGAAGAATAGGCATTTCCTCCCCTTTTTTGTTCCCAAATTGAATGATTGATTGCCACATGGCAGCAAGAAGATCTTACATATTTTCAGGGCTATAGGAGTACATGCTATTACAGTCCAAGATGGTATAGGAAATAAAGTGTTTTTGCTTTTACTTAGCATCATGAAGTAAATGTTGATTGCACAATGTAATTGCCATAGGATAATGACCATTGGCCTTCATATTGGTTCCCTATAAGCCAAGCTTTCATTATGCAATTCTGTCTGCCACCGGGTACAATCTCCCAGGAAAAATGAAGGCTTCATTATAGCACAAAGGAAGTGCGACAACCATTGCAAGAATAAAACAGGAAGAGTATAACACTTTTGTTTTCTCTGGTAGCTATCAGTAGCTACCCGCAATTATTACCAAAGGGTATCAATGTACATTCTTATCCCCGGTAGGGAAAATGAAGGACAGTTGAACAACCAAAATAACTGTGCACACTCTGAGGAAAACCGCGGTGGGGTTGTTGTAAAGTTGTCTGTCTCTACTTTGAATAAATAAAAATAAGTCACATATACAGGAGTGAGGGACCCAGTCCACCATGAAATGAAAAGAAAGCCTGTCACAATGGGTTCTACGATCTTCATGTGGGTCCAAAAAAGGCCCCAGGAGGAAGTTTCATCTTCCAAGTTACTTTTAAAATCCACTGATCATAGACTCAGAGGATGCTACTGAATCCCAATCTGTCAAACCTGGAACTTATTTCTGTAGGCTGTAAACAAATCTACCGTAAAAACTGAAAAAGCACATTTTCATACAATATGTCTGGCATGTTAGATCTGTTCCCAAAATAAAAACAAATGACGAGTTACTGAACCAAACCATCCAGCCAGAACTTCCATAACTTTCATCTACAATGACTAATGTACATTGCCATGCATAATGTGGGAAAGTTCCCTCATCCACTTCCATTGTGTGAACTTGCAGTAGATACTATACAATTTCTAATCTGTAAATATTTCCTGTATTCTTTACCCAGGAGATAAATTGTTCAATAAATTTCAATGGCACATAAATACACCATCTGCCTCTAGGATAGTTGTTTTTCCCAATATAGATTGCAGGATTGTGCCATAACTGCATATATTAAACACATAATAGAGGCTTTGTGTTGGTGTCACAAATCTGGTTGCAGTAATGATCACATATTATATAAAGTGTGGTTGCATGCCACTTCAATAGACCACTGGTTATACTCTGATAAAGTATCCTTACACAGACTATGAGACTTCAGTTTAGAAAAATACCATTGAGAACAGATTGAGTCACACTTTGGACCAATCACTAAACAATGATTTGCTCTGTGTTTAGATGATGGCATTTGACATTTAAATGACATTTGGATGATAACTCATTGCCCCTAAAAACCTATAAACTAGGCTTTGTGGTTGAACAAAGACTGATGCTGCAGTTGGGTGGTCTGTTTCTGACCTATAATTGATTTAGAAACTGATCTGGTGGGGAAAGAGCTCTTTATTTGTTAAACAGCCTACTTTAAAGGATAGGCTTATGATAGTCTTAGTTTTGTCATTGTCTGCCCATTAAAAGACCAGTCATTTTTGACTTTGCTTTTCTGTTTGTGGCACTCAGCCCCAAGCCCTAATGATAAATCTTAATAAAATGGATCACCATCATGTACAGTTTCTTTTTGTAAAAAAAAAGACATGCTTAATAATGTCCTTAGACAGCAGGGCATTGTTATTTGTGCAAACATTACTATGAGCAGAGTAAATAGTGCATTTGTTGAGAGATATTTTCAGCTGCAAACTAATCTAGTGCTCTGGTGAGTATTTACAGCAGCATGAATGACTCAAAATAAACTACAGTGTTTATTGTAATGAAGGAACACATCACCCTGTGCTACAGTGTGACTCACTGATGTTTAATAGTTTTTGGACGACACAGGTGCGCTACGGCACAAAGGGATAATAACTATCAGGCTTTGACCGCACATACTTGTTAGCAGGATCGATTAATTGCCTTTTCATGTGTTTAATCATGCGTCTCTAACAAATTAAAACACGGCGTTGGGTAAACATGGGCAACCTGATATTTGAGTGTACAGATTTTGTAACACCCGTGCTTTTAACAATCCTTGGGGAACTCTTTCTTTAGATGAAAGGGTGTCTTAATGATCCCCTTAGTTTCAGAAGGGCACTTCGCTGATTTTCAACCTGCTTTGTAGCAAAACAGGCTGTGTAACTGAACTGCGGTAAGCTTCTCTCCATCTGACCAGTGCCTAGACATCGCTCCTCGCCCCCCAGCAAAACTCTGCCAGCCATCATAATTGACATAATTCACGTCATCCGGCAGAATTTGCTTGCTCTTGGGCTGTTGCTTGAACTACAGGCTGTACTTCTGAATTTTCGTATTGCAACACAAAGGGTATAGAGGCAGATCAGGAGACAGACAAGCCCAACCCCCGCCCCCCAACTCGGAAATACATTTAAACAGTAGCGCTAACTGAGCACATATCAAGATTGTGTCACTGTATTGTCTATTTCTTGACTACAATGTTTTAGAAACATATTTTGGCAGCATACTGTTTGCTGCACAGTGAAAATGGAAGCCAAAAAAACTGAGATCAAACAGTGAAACTAGACAGCGCTAATCAAATATAAACCAAGATTCTGCTACTGAGTTGCCTATGTCTCACCGGAGATGTTTTCAGAAACATGTTTTAGCTTTCTGTTTAACTGTAATACGAGATCGTTTCTTGCTAGCCGGCCACCATTGTTTCAAACAGACGTGTTTGTATTACGTCACCCACCAGCGGGAGTCTGTATTGGTCTGGTGCGACACAGTGCTTTCTGGTAGTTAAGAAGTTTTCTCCGTCTTGAAAAAAGGCACCCCTTTTCTCTGTTTTCTCTGGTTCTGTTGCACCAATTTAAAAAGTATTTGCGTCTTTCTACTGCAAAGACATCCTAGTTTTATTAAAAGGCCATCTTTCCAGCAGTCAAATAAGTCTTTGAAAAGAATTCTTGAAGAACCCTTTCTTAAAAAAAGGGTTCTTCAGATAAACGGTTTGAGGTAGAACCTCAGCCCTTTGGGAAGAATCCTTTTGGAGCCCTTATTTCTAAGAGTGTAGTTTAGAAAAGCCACTCACATTTGATTGATATCAACATGCAACAACTCAACCCTATCTTCTACTAGTTACTAGAAATACATATCATCCCTTATACTAAATAACCTCCTTGACCCTGTGTTTAGGTGTTTCTGTGTGGAGTGTGTCGATCTCCTCGTTGGTCAAGGAGCTGCACACGCAGCCATCAAAGAGGACCCCTGGAACTGCTACATGTGTAGTCAGAAGGGTGTGTTTGGTCTACTGGGGCGTCGCACTGACTGGCCCAGCCGTCTCCAGCACTTCTTTGCAAATAATCATGACCAAGATTTTGTGAGTAATGGACCCTCAGGCTATAAATCCCACTGTCTGACAGCGGAGTCTTTTTTCCTATGTGTCTAATTTTCTCCCCCCTCTCCGTGTTGTATTTCAGGATCCACCAAAGCTTTACCCCCCAGTCATGGTGGAGAAGAGGAAGCCCATTCGTGTCTTGTCGCTATTTGACGGCATAGCAACAGGTAAGACAAGAAGCGGATCGCCTTTATCTGATCAAAGTCTGTATGAAATGTTCTGTTTGTATCCATTTACGACAGATGACCCCTTTTCTGTACTGAATGCATCGTTTCCTTATCATTTTGGTCACAGTAAAAGCAAAGTCATCCTTTTAGCCAACTTCCATGTCATGATATATAATCTCATCGCACAGTAAATAATTAAAATTTTTCACTTTTTACAGTGGGTTCCTTGTGGTAACTTTGTTATTTCAAGAACACATAAAATAATTTCTAATAACACCATCATAGTCATTGTAAGAGTTTATCAGTCAATTTGGGAGTGATATCAAAGCATTATATTGACAGGGGAAGACTGATGTGGGTTGAGCATGTTTCAGGAACTGTGTGAATATTTGAGGATTTGAGTGGTAATTTTCGGTACTGCTCGACATATGTCAGACACAGCTTGTTTTGGAAAAATCTTGAAGGGTTTATCTATAGTTATCTATGTTCTGTCTGACCTTTGACCCCATTCTGTGCAGGGCTGTTGGTGCTAAAAGAACTTGGCATCCAAGTGGATCGCTATGTAGCTTCTGAAGTGTGTGAAGACTCCATCACTGTGGGTATCGTCCGGCATCAGGGTCGCATCATGTATGTTGGCGATGTGAGGAACGTCACACGCAAGCATGTGAGTTTGATTTTTTTTCTCTGCTTAGGGTTGTATGAAGTGTGCTTGCATGGTCTTTTTTTCAGTTGTACTATGCTTCACATGCATACATGGAGTTGGCTTATACAACAGCAGTAAATCACTCTTATTAACTGTTTTGACATACACTGATTTTTTAAGTCTTACATGCAGGAAATGAGCATTTATTGAATGACTGAGTTATAGTTAGCTATGACTACATATGTGTTGCTAAGCAACCGCAGAAATCCTGCTTGAGTATTGATTCTTGCATGTTCCTGTACCAAAACAGAAACACACATTCATCAAAAAGAGAATCTGTGCAGAAAAGGGGAAAGAAAAAGACAAAAAATGCTCTATTTGAATGAGATGGTGAATGGAGGCATGAAGGCAACACAGACTATAAACTCAAGTGAGATACAGGTCATATCAGTGGTTACGACTCCAGTTTTAAATATGAAACATGTTTGAAATAAGCAGCTACTGAATCGGACGCCAAAGTATTTCAATTTCTCAACACCACATACTGTATCATTTGATCTCCTAATGGTCAAAACCAACTGACCCAGACTGAAACAGACTCAGTCCAGGTTGAATCAATAAGTGGAGATGCCCAAATCATATTTATAATCGGCCCAGCAGTTCTCATGTGTATCCCTACATTAACAAGCTCTACCACAGCAGAAGGTAGTTGAGTCTCTGGTGTCGTTAAACTATATAAAGAATGATTTTTATTGTAAAAAAAAAAATGCCCCACTTATCATCCTTAATCATAAAATAGGGCTCCAATATACATAGAAATACCCCCGATTAGGATGTTTTATGTTTCCCTGCTGGGAATGCTGGTAAGATATACAGTTGTTTACAGCGTCCGCCTTGCTTTAGAGAGACGTTATTTAGCATTTTATCTCATCTCATGCAACAGTTCCCTCTCTGTTTCTGTCAGAGTACAGCGCTGCTCTGATGACGTCATTAACAGCTGTACTATTAATATTTAGGTTAATTGTTTCCTCTAATGATTTCTCACAGCATGACTTGAAGCTCTGCAGGGTAAAAAAATCTTTTTCCTTTTTTTGTGAATAAAATGCCTGCAAACAGAGTCAAACACATTAACCTGATATGATAAAATTAGCGATTATCGCAAGTTTGTGCAGTTTTTTTGTCTGTTTTGTTTTTTTGACAGCTCATTTTAAAAAGACGCCTACATGGTTGCAATTCCAGTGTATATGTATAATTAAAAAGAACACTAAGGAAAACAAAAACAGCCATAGGACTTCTTTATATTGTGGTTTTTGTTGTTGTTTAAGTACACTGTAAAAAAGCTTTTGCAGAGTTGTAAATAAGACCCATGCATATCCTTTAAATTTTAATTAAGTATATTAGTCAGCAAGTCAAACAATTCATTTGTAAATTATACCTACTCTACCTATTAGTTAATAGTAACAACGACAACAGTAAAAAAGTTGCACCTGAACACACCACAAAGACTACAGCCAACAGCTAACTAGCCAACTAACTTAAACACAAGCCAACTAACCAACGGTAGTCTGTAATCGTCATTCAACAAAGGAAACCACAAGACCAGAGCCCTAGAAGTTGGAGTTTCATTTTGGCTTTAAACATGACTGGATTTAAGAGAGTTTGGTGAATCTGATTTGGAAAACTACAATGAAGTCTCATCAAAAAATGTAGAAGAAGTTTAGGATAAGAAAACAAAAATATTACTGCATGAGACCCAGCAGAGGGTCTTCTTTTCTCACACTGGAGAGCCAAAGAGAGGTAGACACTAACTCTCCCAAACATAAAATCTGTTGTCTTTCTTTTGCCTGACAATCCAGGTCCCTAATATGCCAGATCCACAATTTACCAACATCATATTACATTATTCCTGGCCACTGACTGGCATTGCCTCATTATGAAAGTGCATGAACTTACTTAAGTAAGAAACTGGAGACTAGAGCACAATGAAGACATTTTTAAGGCATCCACCAGACTCTACAAAGGTTAGGGGTTCAGTGCTGCATTACTTCATATTACAACGTGTCATTATCTATACTGATTCTGTCTTTATCTCTGTGTTTCTGACTCTGTGTCTTATCTGTATACAGATACAGGAGTGGGGTCCCTTTGACCTAGTTATTGGTGGAAGCCCATGCAATGACCTTTCTATAGTCAATCCTGCTAGGAAAGGTCTTTATGGTAGGTTAACTCTTCACTGTTAAGACTTTCTTTGTGATGTTATTTTGAATCAAGATCCTGTCAAATATCGACAAGTTGAATATCTATCTATAACAGACAATTCACAAAAAATCATTAGTATGTGCTCCTTACTGTACTTCAGCACTGTTCAGTGATTGTTTCTCTCCCACAGAGGGCACCGGACGCCTGTTCTTCGAGTTTTACAGGCTGCTCCACGAGGCTCGGCCAAAGGAGGGGGAGAGCCGGCCTTTCTTCTGGCTCTTTGAAAATGTGGTTGCCATGGGTGTCAGCGATAAGAGGGACATATCTCGCTTTCTAGAGGTCAGCTTCTCTCTGTCCATTGAACTTGTTCCTACAGATTTATCTAATCCTTCAGATCATAACTTCTATGAACTAGTTAAATCTTTGACTGTAGTGTAGATACAGTATGATGTAATTCCAGTGAGACAAGGATTGATGGCTTATGAATGCCCCCTTGTGGCACTAATTCATTAACTTTACACAGAACATGAGAAGAGAACACTCTTTATCTTTCTTATTTATTATAGTTCTGATGTGCTATGTTTAATGTGTGACCTGTCACTTTGTTTGGCTTTTGAAACCCTTTTAAATGGTAGGATAATGTGTAAAATGCATTGAAGCTGGCTTATTGGACATTTTCACCTGACCCTAGATTAATTTTTACATCAGTCAAACCTATACAAGGATTTTTTTCAATACCAGTTATACTGTGCTATCAAACTCTACTTCGCTGTACTGTGATACACTCTGCGGAGAAGTGCATCTTACCTTGGATTCAGGTGTCTTTTCCTCTGCTTTATTTGGATTTCAGTGCAACCCAGTGATGATCGATGCCAAGGAAGTGTCTGCTGCCCACCGCGCCCGCTACTTCTGGGGTAACCTTCCTGGCATGAACAGGTTGGTGTTTGAATGGTGAGGGAAGCAGCAGCCAGTGTTCTACACAAGGAAGGAAATAACACTTACCCTAATCAAGATAGTGACTACACCAGTCATGTAGTAACCAAATCAAACAAATGATTTCTTCAGACTTCAGAATCAGCATATGTAACTGACCATTAGCAAACGTTAAATGATGACATAACCTGCCACCTGAACCTCTTGGCTCTTGTTTCGGCTTAAAGGCAAGACAACTCTGTCCCCCCATTCAGGGATTGTACCTTTTATACAAAATGGGGAGGTGAAACTCCCATCTTTAAGAGGCAATGTAAAAGGGGTTACAGAGATAGAAAACATCTGCTATTATAGCAGCATAAGAGGAGATGGAGCCATTATGGAAAAATGTGGAAAAAGCCCTTAGCCGAACATTAACTTCACTTAGTAAAATGGAGGGCAGCTCAAATATCAGATGTTTACCCATCTATAGGACTGAGCCATCTTTTGATCTTATTGCACTGCCAAATGTAGTAATAGCAGGCTAAAGTACATTGAGTGCATTACCTTGTCACAGCCTGCCTCATCCTAGTATTGGTACTGGGAGGCAGAGTAGTGAGAGTGCTGGCTGGTGTGCTCTCTGTTCTGCTCACTTCAAGCGATGCGGTTAAGGATGGGGACAGCTCCCAAGCTAACAACTGCACAAAAGCCCATGCTGCTGCTGTTTTGGCTTGAGTCAATAGCCCCTGTCAAAAATACATTCTATTTTCAATAATTTAATAACATTAAAGGCACTGTATGTAAGAATGTGGCCAAAACGGTTACTGCACTCAAATTCAAAATACTGCCGCGAGTTGTGTCCGCCCCCCCTCCCCTACAGATTCGAGGTTGCTGGACAGTGGCACACTGGAGACTGATTTGTTTGCCCATGGGCGGCTGCCGTGGCAGGGCCGCGTCGCCGCGTCCTTGATCTTCAGTTTTCCAGCGGACCGTTCGAGCAAGTCCGGCTTCTCTGCTGCTAACGCTGCTGCCGGGATACAGCGGAGGAGCCGGCTGCTAATGCTATATACCGGAACACTGCTAATGCTGCTTGCTGTGCTGCTGTAGCTCAGTCGTAACTGTAACTGATGCTGAGACTCTACTGACTGCCTGACTGGTAGACGGCGGTGGATGGCGCAACAGGCCAAAACACAAATTCAAAACATAAACATGATTTGCGGACCGTAATTGTTTTTTAAAATGCGAATATTCTGGCTGTACTATTGTTGTCGGTGAGATCAGTATGTTATATGAACATTATTCCTTAGTCTCTGTGACATATTAGGAGGATTTTATTACTATTTGTTTTAGATTTCTTACATATAGCTCCTTTAACTTCATTACAGTGATGGAATGTAACCAAGTATATTTACTCAAGTACTGTACTTAAAGGACCAATGTGGGGGATTTAGGGGGATCTGTTCACAGAAATGAGGTATAATATTCATAATTATGTTTTTATTAGTGTAAAATCACCTGACACTAAGAATAGTCATGTTTTTGTCAGCCTAGAGTGAACCCTTTATATCTACATTGGGAAACACTGGCTCTGGAGAGGCAAGTTACCTGTTACATACTTGGAAATAGAGAGCCAAGGGCAGGTATTCACTCGGTTGCATTCTGTAACCTCACCACTGGATGCCAGTAAATCCTGCACACTATACACTGTTACTGTAATAACAGTGTACTGTAATTTTGAGGTACTTGTACTTTACTTGAGTATTTCCAATTCATGCAGCTTTACACTTCTTCACCACTATATCTCAGAGGCAAATATTGTACTTTTCACTCCACTACATTTGTCTGACAGCTTACTTTTTTTTTTTTACATCCCCTTCCTGTCCAGTTAAACTATACATCAACAGATCTGCTGATTGTGAATGTTTGTGATAAACTGAAACATGAAGGGCTCAGAAGGGTGGGAGCCTTTCTGTACAAAGTTTGCATGCTCTCTCTGTGATGCATGGGTTTTCTCCAGGTACTCCAGCTTCCTCCCACAGTCCAAAGACATGCAGGCTAGGTTAACTGGTGACTCTAAACTGGTCATAAGCGGCAATGTGCGCATGAACTATTGTCTGTGTTTATGTGTCAGCCCTGTGATAGTCTGGCAACCTGTCCAAGGTGTACCCCACCTCTCGCCCAATGACAGTTGGGATAGATGTGTTTGTTTAAGTGAAAATTATCCTACTTCTTAAAGCAAAGTAAACTATTTATAAACCCTCTTGGGTCAGCTGGAAAATGCCATCTCAAAGCTTTTAACAGGGTTGTTTTTCTGACAACATGAACAGTTGACTCTTTAGAGATGCATAGTTCTCACAGGACAGCCATGCTATTAACATGTCATACAAAAAGATGCATTGCTGTAGATTAAACTACCCAACAGTATATAAAAGAGATACAATAAGCACAACTTTTGACATCTAAAGCGATACAGTGCAACATATACATTAATGAAGCAGTAATATTAATGTCAAAAAACCATATACAGCAGTAAAACACTGAAAGGAAATATTTGAGTACTTTTGATACTTAAAAGTACATTTTGCTGGTAAGAGCAAGCTACATAGTTTTACCTTAAGGTTTTGAATGCAGGACTTATATTTATATATATACTTATATTTGAGTATCTTCACAGTGTGGGATTAGTACAAGTAAAGAATCTGAATACTTCTTCCACCTCTGCTTTCTTCCATGCAGGATGTAACTTGGCCAAACAGAAAACTCACCAGCATGCGCAGACGTTAGAAACCGTTAACTGCTAGCTAGTTAGCTTATGTAGCTAGCTAAACGACACTTTGGTCGACGTAAAAGGTGTCAAATAATTCTTTAACTGACGGAGCTAATGTCAAAACTTCAATAAATCATGTAATTCAAAAACATTTAATTACTCACTATAAGGTGGTAACAAGCTTAACGTGATAAGTTTCACTTACACTCAGGGGGTCGCTAGCCGAGGTGAGGTTGGCAGCTACGCAGCAGTTTGATTGCGCAGATGTAACGGTATTTTAATCACCCTCGAATATTAGCTCACGTGATTGGCTGAATCGGAGGGAGACATCTGATTGGCTACAGATAACTCATTAAAGAATGAAGTTGTGAATGGAGGCGTAGCAGTTAAGTTCACACACAGGTTCAACAGTCTGCATACAAATGTAATAACAGCCAATTATGGTGTGGATGAAAACTGCAAATACTTTTCCATGCATACATTTGTTTATTTATTTAAAACCAGAAAAAAAACGAATGTCCATTAGAAATATGTATGTGAACTTCCTCTTTTGGATGTCTTTTTTTACATCTATATACAATATAAAATTTTGTGTGTGTTGAAAAATATTTTTGTGGAGAGAGTCACTTATATTTAATCACAAAATACATTTGTGAACGCCTCTGCGCACAAGACCCATTGGATTCCAGAAATACAGCCCACCCAGTGTTGTGTAAATATAATCAGTCTGAATATAAGAATTGTCTATTTTAGAGGACACTTAAAACATAACCAACTCAATATTATTAAATAGCCTACATGGTGTTCCCAGACTACAATCAGCAAAGAAAATAAAGAGCAGTTACTTTGCCAAGTATCAGATTTGATAGATGAGGTTATACCATAAGCCTTAATATAAACTGTGGCTCCTGTTCTTTCTCTTTTCAGGCCTTTGAGTGCTATGTGCAATGACAGAGTGGACCTCCAGGACTGTTTAGAACACGGCAGAACAGCTAAGGTACTTGTATAATACATTGATGCAACAAATATATTACAACAGAAGTGCATGCATCATTAGAGTGCTTACATAATATTGATTTGGCAGAGGTTTTGGTCCAAACTCCGTTACATTAAGTGAATTCAAGATTTGATTTGCACAAGATAAATTGTGTTTTCTTTCTGTCATCATATGTTTTCAAAATTGAGTATATCAAGTTGGGACAGTGGGATTTGTAATTGTAATTAAAAACAATAGCAAAAAAAAAAATAAAAGCAGAAAAGAAAAGCAAAAACACACGACTTATTTCAGTGCTCACAGCAGGAGGAAGCAACACTGGTGGCCCCTAGTGGGGATAAGAGATAACCATTTAAAAGGGCTTAATTCAGTAGTGAGATCAAAATCTTCAGGTTAATCAATCAATCTGATCTGTGTGGGTTAGGGTTAGGGTTAACCCACCCTAATGAAAAAGCCAGACACTCAAAACAATAAAAAACATAGAGCTAGTTAGATTCATGTATGGATGGATTACTAAACTCCATGGGCCCAAAGTGTCAGGGGCCACCCTGGCCTTTTGAAATGTTGCTAAAATGATCACAAAATGGCTAAAAGGAGACACAAAAGAACTACAAAGAGACACAAAATAAATACAAAAATGGGCAGAACAACCAAAAAGAGACACTAAATGAATACAAAGAGACAAAAGACAGTGACAAGGAGACACGAATGACTATAAAGTGAAACAAATTGATAAAAAACAACATAAAATTACCTCAAAGGGGAACAAAACAACTTCAAAGACACTCAAAACAACCACAAAGAGACATAAAACAACTTAAGAGACACAAAGCAACTTCAAAGAGACACAAAACAACCACAGAGAGACAAAAAACAACCACAAAGCGACACATAATGACTACAAAATGACACAAAACAACGAAAGATGACATTTAATTTACCTCAAAGAAAACAAAACAACCAGAGACAAAAAACAACCTCAAGGCGACATAAAATAACTATACAGTGACACAAAACTACCAAAAATGATGTGAAATAATCTCAAAGAGACACAAAACAACCACAAAAAGACAGAAAACAATCACAAGGTGACAGAAAATAAACACAAAGAGACACAAAACCACAAAAATATGTATAATGAATACAAAGAAATGCACAAAGTCTGCCTGTCTTGCTCCTGTGTAAGAGAGGTGGTGGGGCCCTTTGCATATCTGTGCCCAGGGGCCCATTGTCTCCTAATCTGCCCACATATTCACAGACTAATATTCCTCTTGTTCCCTTTCTTTCTCTGTCAGTTTGGGAAGGTGAGGACCATCACCACCAGGTCTAATTCCATCAAGCAGGGCAAGGACCAGCACTTCCCTGTCTACATGAACGAGAAGGAGGACATACTGTGGTGCACTGAGATGGAGAGGTATGTAAACATTAAGATCATCCTTCAAACTACCTTTCACAGCTCTTTCAGAGATCAAAATCTCAAAATTATCCTCTTGTGTCTTCCCCTGTTCTGCCTCCTGCCTGTGTGTCTGTCTCGCTTGTTGCTTTGTGTCTGGCTCATTTCTCTGTCAGGGTCTTTGGCTTCCCAGTCCACTATACGGACGTGTCCAACATGAGCCGACTGGCAAGGCAAAGGCTCCTGGGCAGATCATGGAGCGTCCCGGTTATCCGCCACCTGTTTGCACCACTTAAAGATTACTTTGCCTGTGTTTGAGCAGCAAGAAAACTTGCTCGGAACCATTTAGGAACTACAACTGTATGTTGTGACTAGAAATAAGAGCCTTGATCCTCAAATTATACTCCTGTATAATTTGCAAGCGCAACATTGACGTAGATTTCACATTATTTCTTGTATTTGAATTGTAATTCTTATTCTATTTAATTTTGATATGTCATTTTACCTTTTAGCAGTGTTATCAAGTATTGTTGATTTGTTTGTGCAAGCTATACTTGAGACTATGCTTTCTTCTCAAGACACTGAGACAGAAAAGTGCTAAACGTGTTTTTAAAAAGAGACAGCAATGCGATGGGAAAGACCCGAGAGATAGGAAATGAGATATGTGAAATGTTTCTGCTGTGTGAGCGTACTGTGCGTCGGGGCTGCGAGATTCCCACCTGCAGTGCGGCCATGCTTCCAGCTACTGAGCCTCACAGAGATGTGACGTGAAAGGCGATTTTCTTCAGTGTCAGGAGAGCTGTGTCTCTAAGAATCCAAAACACCAGATCACATATACCTCTTTGTTTACAGTTTATATACACAACTGAAGGTAATAAAGGTACTACTGTAATATGGTTACAATACCATGGTGCTCCAAGATGATGAAAAACATCATAGCCCATGTGGCACTACAACTCTAGACAATACGGAACTCTTTAACCTGTTGCTGAAATAACTTGTGTTTGATGTTTTTACACGTAACGAAAAAAAAAATTCTGTTCTGTGCCGTTTCGTTCACTTCAAAGGAAGTGAGAGACAGTAGACTGCAAAATAGAGCATATCCTCTTTTCTGCATTTTACAGCTTTTATACAGTTTGTACTGGTGCTCATTTAATGTCTCAGCCTTGCCACACTCAGGCTCACTGCCTGGATCTGCACAAACAGAAAGTGAAGCTATAGCCACATGGGAAATGATGTTTTCTGTCATTGTAAAAAAAAAAAACAAGAAAAAAAATCAAAGAAAAAAACGGAAAAAAAAAAAAGATCAACGTCTGTGAAACTATTTTTTTCTAGTTTCATCCTGACCAATGACATTACTGTACAACTGTTATTAAGTGTGGTCGCTGGAGGGAGGGAGGGTGGCCAGGCCGGGTAACTCTCCTCATCAACTTCCACCTCTCGTAACTGAAAAACTTTCAGGTGCAAAATCCTCAACAATATGGTGCGGCTTCACAAAGTTCTTCTACCTTTTTATAGCAATTTTGTGCTGTTTTATCAACATTATAAAGCACTTTTATATGTATACTTTCTTTTTTTCTTGATATTTTAAAAAAAAATATTGGTTCTTGTGAATTGTTTTTTGTTTGTTTGTTTTATGATGTGAACTGATCTACCCTCGTGTAATACTTTTTGTATACAGTAGGGCTGTGCCAATAGAAGTGAAAGAATGGATTTTGATATGTGAAAACCATGTTATTTGACTCAGTGTACAGTAAATGGATTTGACATTTGTAACCCCTGTCCCTCCCTCCATCATCCATATTGTTCCCTGTTTTAAAGCAGCGATACAGTATGATTCTACCCAGAGTCAAAGAATGTCTATTTCTATTAAGATTGTAAAATGTAAGGCAGAGTTAGGGAACTGTGTCATGCGCTTTGTATAATATTTTGTCCCTTGTGAAGGACAGCTGGCCCTTTGCCGTTTCCCTGATAAATCGTAGTCGTCATGTTGACAAATTTAGGTGCTGATCCAAATCTGGATTACGTTCACAAACTAAATTCTCTTGATTGTAACCTCTAAGATTAATATGGAGGATTTAGGCTGCAGTTCGTCAAAACAAAAAACTGACACAGTGTTTGACAGAGGTGTCGGCACTCAAAGATGTTAAAGAGGTTAATAAAAACAGATGTTATCGCTTATCTATATCATATTTAAGATTCTAAATTTGAAATTTAATTTCATAATGTAATTAATTTCTTAAGTGACCTTATTGCCATCATTTTTGTCCATGCACACGGCGCTCAATATGAGCTCTTGTGATATTTTAACCAGATGTTATTTCCCCCCTCCCCCATAATACGTAACACCCCCTCATGTTTGTACATTTTGTACATAGAGTTTTCCGGTTGCTGTTTTCAATTTGTTTTTATCTTCTTTTTTTTTTACGTATGAGATGTACAAATATAATTCTTTGCTAATATATATCATCAAATTAGGAAAAGAATCTTAGGTTAAACATAAAAAAAATCAAGTGACAAATTTGATTCAAAACTTGCTTTGAGCGTTAGATGTAGGGAGACTCCAAGTCGACTACTTTATCGTACTGATTTGTTTGTGTCAAGTGAGTCCAGATTTATGTCATGTGATCTTAATAGTGGCCTATGGACAGCTTTAAGATGAACGGTCTCAACTTCACTGCACAGCCCTACATGGTGGTGTTTTTTTGTTTGGTTTTTGTTTTGGCTTCTGTTTCCTTTTGTAAAACTTTAAAAAGAGGGATTGTAGGTGTCTCCGATGGTGCTAAACATTTTATCTAAACAAGAAAAATATATTTGATTGGAAGAGAAATAAACATGTCTTGACAATGACTGTTTTTAAGTTCCTTGTAGTAACAGAAAAGAACTATTATTTCACTCATATAAATATATTAACAAAGGCATTTTAACTTTGTACTTGAAAAAATAAGGATAACAAATAATGAAAGGTTTCCTATATTGTTTTAGACTAGAGATTGCTGTAGTTGGTGATTATCTGTGGGAAAATCGTGTGAGAAAAAAAAAAAACGGTAATAACTTTTACTGTAGCATAATGTATGCTTAATACGCATTGCTTCTTAATCCTACATTCCATGCCGTAATATTCTCCATGTCTGTTTTCCAAATGTTGTTTTGAATCGATGTTTTTTTCTTTTCTTTTTTTTTGAATCATCAGAAACAACATTTGAGTTTTACTGTTCAAGGCAGGTCAATAATTCTATATTCGGTGATACTGTTGACACTCTGTGTGACTTTCTTTCTGTCATAACTGTTAATGGCCTATACGCTTTTTCCTCAAGACCAGTTCGTACAGCAAATGTAGCAGTCATTCTCCACTTTGACCCCCCCCTCCCTCCCCCCATACTTAAGTTTAGTGTCCAGAGAGAAGAAAAAGGCTCCGTATTACTTGTGCTGGAGAACACTTGAATAAATGTATTGTTTTTGTGCAAAAATCTGCCACCTCCTGTCCTTTTTTTTTTTAAATTCTATTTTATAAAATGTACCCGACCTCTTAAATTAAAGCCAAGCAGCAGCCTCAAAGGCTGACACATGAAGTCAACACTGAAGCGCCAAAAACTGCATTTCATCAGATGGCCTCTTGAGGTTGGCTCCAAAAGCAAGTCAATCCCCAGACACCCATGCTTAAATGTCCAACTGTACAATAGAAATAAACATGTTTATGTGGAATGAAAAACAGTTTTGGTCTCTATAACTAATTTCCCCGTTCATGACAACTGTACAGCAGGTGAATTTTTATACAACTCACCTGCTGACATTTTATTGAGTTTAAAAGTTGTGCATATGTAGGGGTGAGCCGCTTTGAATGACAGGCTGTCTGCAGGGTGTTGATACAGTCTATGAGTCAGATCCATCCCTCGCACCTCCACAGCTCCACCTTCTCATCCAAATATGGTCACCTCTGGCTCCAAAAATCCAAGATGGTAAAGTTCTGTAATCATGAATACAAAGGCTTCAAAATGGCAGTCCACAAACCAATGGGTGACATAACATTAGTTACTTCTATTATTTTATACAGTCTTTTATACAGAAGTTATTAATAAAGAATTAAAGGTATACAGGTGTGTGATTGTCGGTTACCGTTTGTAAACATGCTTGCCAGCAAAAATGAAAATTTAGAGCCGACCTCAGATACATGCTGCATTCCATTTACCTTGAAAGCCAAAAGTCAGAGCTGGGAATGACATCACAACAGAGTTGATTGCATTCTAGTACAACAAGACGGATATTGTTATTGTGCGTTTGTTGGAATTTCCAAGTTCCCAGTCAAAAATTTCGATTTGAATGCCCGCTGAAGTTGGATTTCCAACTCAGAAAATCAGAGGAACCTCACTAACCTTAATCTCAAAAATTGGAGGCATTCCAGTTGAAATTTGAATGGGAACTCAAAAATTCCAACTTCCCAGTACAAATGGAATGCACGATCACTCTCATTTTGTGTTTTGCCTCACTGCACTTGTGTTTTTTGGCACTGCATCTTTTGGATGCCAGCTGCTTACAATCTGGCACCTGTTTGCTACCTTTTTATAAAGTACACGTCCATAAATGTCCCAAACACAGGAAATAAGTGGAAATTAAGAAAATACAGGCAGAGGGAAGAGTCTCTGCAGAAAAATACACCGCCACACACTTCAAGTCGGTCATAAGTGATGATTCTGTGTGAGTCTATACATTTTTTTTCCATTCTTTTCTTTTTTTAAATCCTGCATAGTATATCTTTAAACTCAAAAATTCAGTTAAACAGCATTATCGGGATTGTGTGTATGTGTGTGTGCAACATTAGCGAACAACCCAAAGCATGTTATCAGATTTTCCAAATGTTGCTGAATTTTTGTGTACGAAGTCTGAGATAGTATTGCATAATGATTGTCATATATATGAGATACTATTTCAGAATTAGGGGTGTCACACTATATTGGTATTGACAATAGCTGGTATATTTTCAAATTAAAAATACTGATAACATGTTAAAGTGATTGTGTAAATGATCCAGCGCCTCTTAAATCATTTGTGTTTCTTCACATTCTCACTTTGTCTCCCTCTCCCAACTCCATCTGGTTGCCTTTTCACTATTCTTGGTAATCATTATACATATTTTGAATGTAATTAATTTGCTATAAAAGAGACAAAACACATAATAAACAAATTAAGAGATACATTTGACTGATAGCTTTTCAAATTAAAAATGTCCATAGATATCCAAATGTTATCATGAACTCTTCTGACCACAAGAATTGAGCAGTGACAGTCTGGTATCATGCCAGCCCTACTCAGAATTATGAGATATCTTGTTATGAAGAGAAAACATCTTGTTATAATGACACAATAAAGTCAGAATTATGTGAAGAAACCCCTTGATAATTATTATTTTTTCTCATGTGGCACAAATGTTATTCCACTGACACACAGTCTCATTATAATGCTAATATTTTGGATGTAGGGCAATTCCAACCTTTATTAATATTCTCATTAGTCTGTTGTGGCTTCTAATTGTCAGGGGGGCTGATAGAGGAGACATGGATATTGATATTCAGCTCCAGTTTCCATGCCATCATGCCCTCCAGCAGGGGATTTGTGGCTCAGTGTCTTGACACCTGGGTCCTCACCACCTACAGTGCTTCAAATAAGGGTGTAGCCTTGCAGCTCCTCTCTGATCAGACCTGAACATGTTGCCACTCCACAGTTTTTTTTATACAACCATCAATAACAGAGTTTATGGGCTTGCACTTAGATTTCCTACTAATGCTATTAGCTCATAAATGTATTATTTATGTTCTTTTTTCTTTTATTATAATCGTTGCAGATCAAGCCTGGGCCCTGTGAGATAGGGCATAAACAATACTGGCCTATTAATTTATCCAATTAAAGCTCATAGCGACATTTAAGCCATGAAACCGATGATAATAGTGCTGATAATACATTATAATAATCTATTATGCAGCTTCATTTTGCTGTGATCTCTGTGTCACCCCCTTCCTTTCATAGTGGTACAGCCTCCTCACAGTGGACACGCCCTGAGTCCAAAGTAATTGGTTGCTTAGGCGACCAAGCCTTCACTAAGCGCCGCTGATTGGAGCGTGGCACCGTCTCGCGGCCTGGATGCTGCGAGCTGTATCAAGTTAAGCACAGGAAAGTGAAGTGGAACCGGAAGTCTAGCGATTAGCCTACAAAATAAAAGCATAAAGATGTTTCCAGAGGGGGTCCCAGTGTGTATTTGAAGTCAAACACTAAAAGATTGCCAATGTAATGCTCTCATTCTTTAACAAAAATAAAAATGATCATTAATTAACTACACTATTTATATTTCATTGTATAAAATTTAGTTTGTGTTTGGTTTCATTTAGTTGACAAAATTCAAATACAGTAGTAAAAATAAGGGGTTAGAGAAAAAAATCATTACAGAATAGTATCACAATATTTTTGTGTGGCAATATCGTATCGATACCCGGAGGCCAAGTATTGATTTTTTAAACATATTAATTATTAATTTTCCAAGTACAAATAAAACTTTTTGGTTTAGAATACTATAAACTTTTGATTTAAATCATAAAATCACTTTTGATTTGTTCAATCCTCTAAATACATTTTGCTGCAATAAAAATGACTGATGTGAGATGACCAGACTGAAAAGTTTTGATGTTAGTAGATGAAACACATGTTGATAAAGTTTTTTGGAACAAAATTTACAGTTGAAAAAAGGTCATAAATCACAATATATCACAATGTATGTCACAGCAATACTTAGCATATCTTAATGATATGGTATTGAGACTTAAGTATTGTGATAATATCGTATCATGGGGCATATGGTGATTCCCAGACCCAGTAAAAATTCAAGTGTATGACATTGTCAGGGATAACAAGACAAGGTTTTCCATCGTGGTGACTGATGTTCCTCGTCACAACAAGATGGAGACAGCTGTCCAACATCCAAAGCAGGAAATATGGCCAAATTATTCATCTAGACTAATTGCTTATTATTACTGGAAGAACATATGTGAGGGGCAAATATACTGCAACATTTGAATATATTGCATATCTTTAAAGAATGCTACAATGTAGTCTACGACCAGTGGTGTTGTGGTTGTTGATGAGGTGGGTGTACTATTAGGTGGATGGATAGATTCCCGAGGAGGAGGTGGGCATACTTTCCTGTATATTTCAGGGCATTTCGGTTGATACATGGGTATACTGGAAACAGCAAGAAAAAGAGGTGGCTATACCCCATGCACCCACATATACAAATACATATAGTTTTAGCAGTCTACTAGGTCACTGAAAGAGCAATTTGCATAATTGCCTTTAGTTTTGAGAGGTATTAATTAACAGGTACATGTTAATTTATGATTTTATTATTAAGATAATATCATAGTATGTAAGTATGGAATTTATGGCTGTAGTATTAAGTAAATATATACAGTATGAGGCAGTAGGAAAACTTTTTTTTCCAGTCCAATATTTGCACATTAGAGCACCAATGTGGGAGAAAGTATCTTACTCATATACAACTTACAAATATATGAGACTAGTAGTAAAAGCTGTGAAAATTACACATGGGGGAAAATACGTTTTATCTAGACTGCCTCTTGAATGCAGTTTATCCATAATAAAAGAGGGGGTCCGGGGATCCTCCTCCAGGAAAAAAAGCAATTTGAATACCGTTCCTGTATTTAGAACTACATTAAGGGGCTATGGTAACCAAATAAGTAACCTGGTTATTATGCTAAATTCTGACAGAGTAGCACTAACTATACTAAATATGCTACTCCTCTGTGGCTTTTTTTTTTTTTTTTATAGTTTATCGAGAGTATATTGCTTTAAATTGATCAGCTCAATTTACACCCTCAGCCATAATGTGATGGCTGGCCAGACTGTAGTGCAGGTTTTTGACACTAGATGGGACACAATCTAACTGACATCTAAGTTTTGTCACACTACTCCTTTGCAAATAAAAAACGAAAACATTTGGGTTTTATTTTGAAAGTCATAACCGGAAGTCTTACCTGCATTTCCTCGCTGACTTGACGGTGATGATGCTGCGGTCTGCTGGTCCCGGACCGGCCAGGAAGGCATCCATCTGGTGCGTGTGTATCTCCTTGGAAAGTGCCATCCACGGATTGTGTAGCAGTCTGTTCCTGTCAGAAAGTAAGCGGAGAGCCGAGTGGAGCAGCAGCAGCAGCAGCAGCAGCAGGCACAGAGAGGAGGTATGTGCTCCACACCTTCAGCTTTATAATGATTAATTGGCTGCAGCAGTCCTGTCTTGTGTGGGGGGGAACCCTCTCCTGGAGCCTGGAGACTTTGTTTCTATGCCCCCTGGCTACAAGTCTGGGTGTCTGCCTTGCCTGCTGTTCCTGCCACCCTCCCTGGACCTACACACACCCTGAAGTGCAGCTACACCTCTTAACCTGGCAGCAGGGCGGTGTGATTATAGTGTGGAGCCACTTTGCGCCGTTAGATAGCAAGCTTGTCTTCATTGTGGAGGAGGGAGAGGAGGGACTAGGGCGGACTGAGAGTTGGGAAGGCGGTTTCTAGGTCGCTAATGAACGCTGTGCAGCCGATCATGCCGGATGGAGACCGGTTTCTTTGTGTCAAGTCGCACAAGTGGAAGTGTCATCATCCCGCTGCGATCACACTGAAGCTGTAATATTATATTATCCACCTCAATAATTATTCTATTTGATACTATTGACATATACATACGATTGCGTTTGATTTGTAGCAGGGATTTAATAGATTTTAATGCACAAGTCAAATAAATATTAAGACATTTAACCGATAAAATACCAGGGCCTATAGTTTTATAAATGTACTACAAAGTGAAGGTTTAAAACACGTGTGTAAACTGCACTTTATACTGTAGCTGCATATTAAATCTGTTATGAATTCATGTTTTATTACACATTTGTTATTGTGCATGTCTTTAATAAACAGGTAACATAAGCTCACCTGTTTATTATTGACCGACCGGCGCAACTCCACAGTGGTCAGTGAGCAATAGGCCATGTATATGATAATAACTTCATTATAGCCTGTAGCTGCCTCCAGGTTTTGGGGAACACTGGATATACTGCACGAGTGTTTCTTTCTCTCTTACTTGCAGCCTGTAAATTATTTTATAGCATTAATGACCATCCTAACCCACCCTCCACATTATCAACCATCAGATCTGCATGTGTGGAGGAGTCCATGCCATGCAGTAAAGTTGCCGCACCCTCAGACGTACGCATCCTGCACGCACACATGCACGCAAGCACGCAAGATGGGCACACTCACACTACATCACATCGTTAATACAGTGGTGTAAAAGGGAAGGGAAGGGAGGAGGCAGATCTTGGAGATTGTGTCTTTGTTATTGATGAGTACATAATAATAACTGACAATGATCACACCCACTTTACCCAAAAGCTGATGTGGAGGAAATTAATTTTGTATTATTTCTCCTGTGATGTTTGGGTTGTTAAAGAGCAGAGTGGAGCATAGTAGAGTAGAACAACCATTGTGGTTGTGACCAGGGTTGTGGCCAGAATTGTGGAAATACTGAGGTCATGGAGGCCCTGACACACCCTCAGAAAATTTGGACCTGACATTAATAAGCGAGTGGGTCTGTACATTTTTAAATAGCAAATTATGTATCCAAATTCACTAATTAATTTAGCAACATAAAGGTGTAAATGTTGCTTGAATAAAATTCTGAATACTGAATCCATTATTCTGTTTTGATTCCAAAAGTCACCCAATTCAAATTTACTGAGCTGAAAAATGCTGAAACCATGTGCACATTTTTAATTGTAAAACGTAAACTCCTTACAAGTTGCTAAAATGATCAAATTCCCAGAAAAAATGTAGAGGACATGACCTCATTGTCCTCAATGGTGGCTACAACCCTGATTGTGATCCTTAAGTACAAAGTCCCATCTACTGTAGGCCTACCTGTGACACCGCCTCATCACAGGCATGGATGGATTTCTGAACAGGCCTCTTGGGCACAGGCTCAGGGGCCCAAAGTGTCAGGGCCCCCCCTGGTTTTTACCTGCAAAATTAAAAAATACAATTTAACACTTACTGACCACAGAGAAACACAAGAAGACCACAATGACACAAAGGAACTGCAAAGAGACTTAAAGTAACTACAAAAAGGGGCAAAACAACCACAAAGAGACACAAAGATGTATAATGGTTACAAAGAGATGCAAAACGGCAACAAAAAAGAGGCAAAATCACCACAAAGTCTGTGTGTCTTCATCCTGTGTAGGGGAGGTGGTGAGGCCTTTTGCCTAACAGTTCCCGGGGGTCCCGTGTCTTATAATCCACCCATGATCAAAGGATGCATGTCGATGAGAAGCTTAATTTATACAGTGATTTTACATTTTCGATTCTTTAATTAGAAGCATTTTGGATGCTGAAGAGGTAGAAGTATCCAGTATTTTGCAAGAAGGGACAAAATAGAGCTGCTGTCCACCTCCTTAATATTACAAACAGCATGGCAGGTTATAAAATGATGCAACAGGGCAGATGTTTTTAATGCACTCGGAGCACTTTATCTAGTGGGTCGTTTGATGCTGCTGCTAATTTCCCTGCAGGTTCTAGTGTCCTCTCTGTGGTGCTCTTATGTGTTAGATTTTATTTTACTAATTTGTTTTATGCTTTTTTAATTATTTTATGGGTACGATTATTAAATATCAGGTTTTTTTTACTTTGTTTTGTGTATTCTGTGCTTTATGAGGGAGTGGCTTTGCTAATTTTTATCTTTCTGTCTTTGTTAAAGTGAGCTCACAAAGACAAATTCCACTCCATCACGCTGATATGGTAATAAAGTAATGAATCTTGAATCATCTCGTGACCCCCGTCGGGGATACTAATTGCCATGCTGGGAAGCACTGGGGTACAGTAGAGCTGTTTGCCATGAATGTACTAGAAGGAAAAACACCTCAGCTTTCTTAGTTTATAATTTTTAGCCACTATGATTGTTACTGTACAGCCTCTCAGTGAGTGGACATCATTGTAAGTAGCTTTACACTGCTTTAGTCCCTTTAAAATAATGGTCTTATTGACCCTTGTCTGCCTTATTGTAATCCACAACTGGACTCAGCTTCTTTCTATTATACTACTACATCACTGTCCACTGGGACGTCAGGTCACAGGCACTGACTGACACAGCCTGCTCAGTCTTGTAGCTGATGTCAGTCACAGCCTGACGGACTGGTCACTGAGCAGCATCACTGATCCTTGTCTCTGCTTGACTTACTACACTGCCTCAAGATGAGGTACTGTAAAAAATGTTTTCTTTCTCAGGTTTCTTGTAGAAAAAGCTGCTGGAGCTGTAACTTTTCCTGTGCTTTTTTTAGTTAGTTGTTTTCAATTTGGTCAGTTCACCTCAGTTTTGCAGCTGCTTACAACACCTGACATAAACAGGTTTAAAAATTCATTACTAAATCTTTTTCTCTCTTTCTTCCTTACAGAGCTATAGCCATGTCTTCCAGCTCAGCGATGGTGCGGATCCTGATAAAGGGCGGCAAGGTGGTGAACGACGACTGCACCCAGGAGGCGGATGTCTACATCGAGAATGGCATCATTCAGCAGGTGGGGAAAGAGCTGATGATCCCAGGTGGAGCCAAGGTGATCGACGCCTCGGGGAAACTGGTCCTCCCTGGGGGCATCGACACCAGCGTCCACCTGGAGGAGACCTTCATGAATGCAACTACGGCAGATGACTTCTACAGCGGCACCAAGGTAAGCTCCTGCTGGAAGTGAGAGGAAAGAAGAAGAGAAGTTTAGTTTAGGAAGTAGGGCAACTTGCATTGTCCTAGTTGTAGACAAGAGCTTGTTTTTTGGTCAAAGCATGACAGAATGCTTAAGATCCAGAAACTTGGTTTAATAGTGCTAAATTTAACTTGTCTCTCTTGGATATCCTCCTAACTTTGATACTGATCACAAATGTGTTGTTTTCTTCACGAGAGAGGAGGAAGAAAGCTTTTCACTGGTGCTAATTATAGCCCAGATATCAGAGAGGCTTCTTTAGTTTGGTTTTGATGGCATGAGACAGCTGTCTTAATATTTTGGCTTCAAATATGTTGGTTATTTTAGACATTATCGCTCTTGCTGTGAAAGTAAAATGATAAAATTGGAACATAATGAAAGGAAAACAGCATTAGTAAGATATAATGTTAGATATAAAGTATTAAAGCATTAAGATAGAATGATTGAATGCAAACAGCGTGTTAAGTTATTTAAACTAGGTAGATGATGGTAACACTTCAAACACTAAAAGGGCTGTATTGCTTAGAAGTATGGTCAGTTATCAAGTGGTTACATACTTTGGATGTTCTTACAAGCAAGGCATCAGTTTTGGAGGTATAGCCCCAACAATTAGTTGATTAATCAATAAGTGTTTGGATAATAAGTAAGATACTATTTTATAATCGATAGATATGTTCGTCTTTTTTTTTTTTTTTTAAACAAGGTATTTTTATTGATAATTCCATAAAGATGCACAAAGCATCAACAAACAAACATAGAAACAACAAGGACAAAAAGACAACCCCACCCACCAACCAACCCAGGAACAAACAGAGAAAGCCAGACCAGTGAAAGGAAATACAATAGCCAAGAACAAAAAATAAGTAATTAAATAAATAAATGAAAAAAGGAAAAGTGACGACAAATTAACTTGTGTGACATAAGTAGGGGAGTACAACATGTTTCATAACAATTTTTCAGCTTCCGTATTTGCTACAAAAGTTAAAAATGGTTGCCAGGTGGCAAAGAAGCGTGCACTTGATCCTTTGATGAAACAAAGGATTTTCTCCAATTGTAAATGATTTATAACATCCTTAATCCAATGTCCTGTAAGCAGAAAGACACAATGTCCATTTGGGCTCTACTGAAGTTAACATCTAGGGGAGTTACTCCAAATATTGCCATGGACATAGATGGGGCAACCACCTGTCAAAACATCGTTGAAACAGTTTTAAATATTAAATCCCGGAAATGAAATAGTTTCGGACATGACCAAAACATGTGACATAAAGTAGCTGAAGACTGTTTTGTTTGTCATTTTTTAAAGCAAAAATATATTTTATTTATTAATTTGTCACATGGAACTATACAAGGTATGACTCCAGTGGAATGTGATCCCATCAGCTCCTTCAACTTTAGGCCTTTTTTTTTTTTTGCCTTCTTACATTTTAGGCTGCTGCTTCATAAATGTCCATGGTTTGTGGTTGCAGGATGATTTAACTGTTTTTTAGTACAGTTGCTTCTGTTGTTTTACAAATTAAATTCACCACAGACTCAGTGATGATTCATTGATGTCATCGATGACGCTGATAGCAAAAATGACCTGGTTCCAGCTCTTAAAAATGTTCTGGCTTTCGTAGTCTCCTATGAGTGTACGCTGAATATCTTTGAGTTTTAGAGGACTGTTGGACAGCTTGGAGTCAGATCTGTAAAATGCTCCTCAGAGAGCCAGATGTCACAAATCCTGTTTCAAAATCAAGAGTGTTAATCATGAACCAGACAAACAGCAGACAGAACCTGGATAATCCCTTAAAATCATACACATAAAATAGCGATCAAAGAATTAGCTGAGAGCCTACATGCAGACCAGACTTGGATGGGCATCTTAAACATTTTTACAGATCAGTAGATTTCTGGCCCTACTTGGCAGTTCTATGTGTTTTTTGCTGGAAGTATCACAAGGTTGCAGAGTCTGTGTTTTACCACCATCACACAAAGATGATTTGGCAGTCTGCTGCTGGCGAGGTTGCCAGAAAGTGTGAAATGAAGTCATCATGGCTGCTGATAAAGACTGGGATACCCCACTCTGCTTCAGAGCACCACGATGACTCATCACTCCGTAGCACTTTGAGATGATGGAGTATGAGAGGTGACGGAGGCTGGCTTTGAGTTGTTTTAGTGACTGGACAGGCAGACCACGGCTGGTAGAAGCTGGTGACAGACACTATTCTCCACTGTTCTCCTCCTCATTCCCGTCTCCCTCCTCGCCCCTCCCTGCCTGCTCCAAAATAAGTCCGGAGACAAATGCAGATCAGTATCTGTTTCCATGGATACCAGGGGGCTGCTGCAAAGACTGCTGCAAAGCCTTTTCACTCACGCCATTGTGCCTGGAGACAATGGTTCTCAGACACACGCCCCCCTCTTCCTCCCTCCCACTACACACCACTCCACTCTCTAGGGTCAGCTGACAGATGCTCGGTGAAGCATGCACTTATACACAAAACACAGTCTGTTTTCACTTGTTGGGGTTATTAAGATTTACTGTAGAGTGTTAAAACATCTAAATCTGTTGTTTTTTTGGGAATAAAAAGTAAGAAGTGCTGATATAGTGAAGATATTATACAGTAATTGCTTTGAGTGCCTCTTGATTAATCTGTGCGGGGCAGTCAGTCCTGTGCTTTAACTACTGAAGGATTTATATTTCCCTCAGCAGTCGTCAGCAAATAACCATAAAGATAAGCTTTAATGGCAATTGAGGCTTCTACGTTTATGCTCAGAGCAGGAGCTGTGTTGATCCATAGATTACAATAGTAATCTTCAGTATTTATGGGCTTAATAAATCAGTATCTTTTGCTTTATCGTCACTTAATGCCTAAGTTTAATGATCATTTCAGTTAATTTAAGGTGTCATTGTAGTTAATCTCAGTTCATTTTAGGCTTTAATGGCAGTTGATTAAAAAAACACTGCAAGATCTAAATACAAAAAAGTCATTATCAGCACAAATGATTAAGTGACATCCAAAAAACATAGAAAACAACACAATACTAATTGCAGAATTACATCCAACATTAAAAGTGACCTGAGAACTGTTGTCTGCATTTCTTCTAGGCTGCTCTAGCTGGTGGTACAACGATGGTGATTGGACACATTCTGCCAGAGAAGAATGAGTCTTTGCTGGAAGCCTATGAGAAGTGCCGCAGCTCGGCCGACTCCAAAGCCTGCTGTGACTACGCTTTGCACGTGGGAGTTACTTGGTGGGGACCCAAGGTACTTCAGCACTGCCGCCCTCTCCTCATGATTTTTTTTCCATAGTCAGAATCATGGTTTGGCAAAAAGACAAGTCTTTAGCTGTTGGTGACGAGCAGCCTGTAATGTTCAAGAGATTGTTTCTTATTTTCTCTGTACCACTGTTAGTCACGTCCTACAATTCCCAGAACAGTTTTTAAGAGCCTCTACAGAATACATGTTTGCAGCTCTTGTATGTATAGGTGGAGACATAAAGATGTGAATCAGTGCCTAAACAAGATTTTTGTAATGCCAGGACAAAAGAAAATCGTGTCATACTAAAAGGGATAGTTTTGAAATTGCTGACTGAATGGGGGAAAACAGTGAAAATATTCTACTTCTCCAAACTGGGGGTGCGCCGATTCACATCTACTGCAGGTAATAAACTGACTATGGATAAGTACAACCCCATTTCAAAAGATCAGAAATATCCCTTTAAAACACAAAATGTCATGCACTGTGTTGCATTCTGGTTACTTGAGGCCAGTAAAGCAATTCTGACTGTATAATTGTTAAACATTGGTTCAAAATGGTGTCATCAGAAAGAAGCTCTTGATATTTGGGTTCAAGAAAATCCACAAGAATAAAATGTATATACTACCAAATAACAAACAGACACAAAATACAGTACAGCAATTGTTGAGACTGGGATTCTTCTTTGTGTAAGGCTACTTGTTTCAGGCTCATTTACACTTTTCCTTCCTGCAGGTACGAGCTGAGATGGAGAAGCTAGTGAGGGAGAAGGGCGTGAACTCCTTTCAGATGTTCATGGCCTATAAGGACACATTCATGCTGAGAGACAGCGAGCTGTTCCAGGTTCTGCAGCACTGTAAGGACATCGGAGCTATAGCAAGAGTCCATGCTGAGAACGGAGAACTGGTGGCAGAGGTAAGAGGGACCGCAAACCCTTTTCATGAGGTCTATAATATATATTGTAAACACAAATTAAATGCTTGTGTTAATAAACTTTGTATTAATTTGATGCATACATAATTCATGGAATTCTCTTGTCTCTTCCTAGGGTGCAAAAGAAGCATTGGACCTGGGCATCAGTGGCCCAGAGGGGATTGAAATAAGCAGGCCTGAAGAGGTATGATAGTCAGGGTTATGTTGGCTACTGTCAGTCAAGCTGAAATACTTTTTTTTTTTATACTCAGACTCTTATCAAGAGTGTTAATATTATTTCTGTGATTAAATAAATCTAGTCTCTATCTAAGTATCCCACTATGATTCCTCACAATCTTCTGTTCCTTCACAGTTGGAAGCAGAGGCGACACACAGGGCAATAACCATCGCTAACAGGGTGAGTGAGAAATCTCTGACACATACAAAACATTATTGTATATAATGGTGAAAAATCAAGGTCAGTTCTTCTATTTCACATATTGTACCTTGTGTGTGTGTGTGTGTGTGTGTGTTTTCTGCTAGGCCCACTGCCCGATCTATCTTGTCAATGTGTCCAGTATGTCTGCAGGAGATGTAGTGGCTACAGCCAAGATGCAGGGTAAGGCCTATTTTCTGTTGGGAATTTTTCCAACACAAATAATGTAAAACAAACAAAATAAAATAAAAAAATGCAGTGCTTACATGTTAGAAAGTAATTGCTTTTATGAAATAATAAGAGAGTTCCTTTTGAAATTGTAATTCTCTAAATTATACAAGGGTAGCTCCATCAAGTTCACTCACCTGGGGAGATTTATAATGGAAAAAAAAACAGATTTGTTTCTTTCTAACCAGCTGAAATCTCATTACCATTACTCTTGGTGTGGGGAACATGGAGCAGCACTGGTGGACAATGCCCACATATTTTGGAATTGCCCAAATATTCATCCTCTTTCTGCATGTGTCTGTAGTAGGTTACAGGACAAGACTTTGGTATCGTAAGCATTCTGGCTTCCATTTGTTGTCTGAGTAGTATTGACTGATCCCGTCTGAGCAGGCTTTAGTTGGATGGAGGTTAACAGTCCTTGTGGAGGGCCAAGGAGGCCGATCGCATTGGCTGAAATGCAGTCTCAGAACCCATCAGTTATCATCTGACAATTTAGCTTTTTTTTTGTTTAAAGGTTTTTCTCAATGCATCTGCACACATATGCAGATAGCTGTTTATAGATATTTGGGGAACGTTGTCTGGACCTAGAGAAAGTCTTGGGCTGGATATACGCTAGCTTAACCAGAACCCCCCTGAAATATTGGCCATTGCCCCCGTCGTCAGACCAATAGCCAAGATTGATCCTTTTTTGGAGAAAGTGGGACACAGAGTTTTAGAATCAATATTTAATTTCTCTCTCTGTACTTTGGAGATATGTCTAAAGGTTTGTGTGAAAGTGAATTATGTCTCCTGAAGATCCGTATGACTGCAAATAAAAATAACAGTTTCAAACTCTGGCTTTAGAGAAACCTCCGTAGTGCTGATCTTTTCATTGACACCGTCAACTAGCGACTCACAGACACTGATTAATTGCCCTTCCACACACTATTTTTAGCATTTTTCTTTATTTCTCCATTTTGTGTTAAATACTAAGAGACAATAGTGCCTAAACTCCTATGTAACGAGCTTCCATTACATCAACTTCCCTCCTAGCCCTTGTATTTTTGTTCTGCAATCCAGTTTCTCTGTTAAATTAAAATTATTTTTAATAGTCACTGGTATATTTTAGAGTGAAAGTCATGGGTTGCTTGCTTTATCTCTGCCCCTTTCCACACAACTCTCTTTTCACTATCATCCAGTGTGCATTCATATTGTACTATCTAACCACAGGTAAGGTGGTCCACGGTGAGACAACCATAGCCCATGCTGTGCTGAACGGTATGCAATACTATCACCATGACTGGGCCCATGCTGCTGCCCACGTTACGGTGCCTCCTCTCCGCCTGGACCCCAATACTCCCAATTTCCTCATGAGCCTGCTGGGAAAGTGAGGATTCACTCTATAAAATCTCACACTATAAAATCTTCCACTGCTGCAGCAATAAATGTGACCTTACATCTCACTCTGTTGGGCCGCAGTGACACTCTGAATGTTCTGGGGTCTGACCACCGTCCATTCACCATCAAACAGAGGGCCATGGGCAAGGATGATTTTACAAAGATCCCCCACGGGCTTCCTGGGATTCAGGATCGTATGAGCGTCATCTGGGAGAAAGGAGTGGTATGTGTAGCTCCTTTATTCCTGACTGAGTATTTCCACAAATAGGACATTTGTTTTGTTTACATGGTTATCGTTTGAACTTTAAAAAGAAAATAAAGCACAGGCAGTCGAGCAAAGAAAAATCTGTTTCTCCTTTTGGTGCCATTGTTATTTTAGTGAGTTGCTGTGTGATTTTGGATTCATTCTTAAGAATATAAACATCTTTAAGCCTTTGTTACGATTCACAGATTGGAGGAAAGATGGATGAGAATCGCTTTGTTGCAGTCACAAGCTCAAACGCAGCCAAGATCTACAACCTCTACCCCAGGAAAGGAAGGATCATCCCAGGAGCAGATGCTGATGTGGTGGTCTGGGACCCCGAGGGATCCAAGTATGAAACTCGATCCATCCATTCATCGACCAACTTGTCTCTCTGCAGCTTTTATCTCGACTCCCTGAAGCTGATAAGCTTTTTGTCTGATGTAACTGGGTCATCTCTGTCTGCAGGACCATCTCTGTGGACAACCAGGTCCAGGGAGGAGATATGAACCTGTATGAAGGTCTTCGTTGTCACGGCGTGCCCCTGGTCACCATCAGCCGTGGCCGTCTGGTCTATGAAAATGGCATGTTTACATGTGCTGAGGGCTCTGGAAAGTTCTGCCCGCTGAGGACCTTTCCAGATTACCTCTACAAAAAGATGGTTCAAAGGGAAAAGGTATCAGACACAACTGTCTTTACTTTTTTGTTTCCTTCTTCCATTCCTTTCTTTTCTTTCCTTCACTCCTTCTTTTCTTATTTCCTCCTTTTAATTCCTTCTTAAGTTCCCCTTTTTAGTTTTCTTCTTCGATTTCCTTGTTTCCTTGTTACCTTTTTTCATTCCTTCTTACATTTCCCTCTTTAGTTTCCTAGTATCCTTTATTATGCCTTAAGTTTCCTTCTTTTGTTTCCTTCTTCCATTCTTTTGTGCCTTGTTTCCCCTTTTCTTTTCTTTCTTTCCTTTCCCCAGTCTTGCTTTTCTTACCTGCTTTATTTAATTCCTTCTTAAGTTTCCCATTTTAGTTTCCAACTTAAGTTTCTTTGTTTCCTTTTCCCATTTTTCTTCATTCTTTCCTTCCTTCATTAATTTATTCCCTTTTTGTACTTCCTTATTTCGATTCCTTCTCAAGTTTCCCTGCGTAGTTTCCGTATTTTCTTCTTTAGTTTCCTTCTTTCCCTCCCTCATTCCTACCTTCTTTTGATTCCCTCTTAAGTCTTCCTTTTTTGCTTCCTTCTTCCATTATTTTCTTAATTCTTTCCCTCCTTTCTTTCCTTCCTTCATTCCTTCTTTTCTTACCTCCTTGTTTGATTCCTTAATTTTCCCTTTATAGACTTTTTTACTTTCCTTGTTTCCTTCTTTGTTTTTTTTTCGTTCCTTTCCTCCTTCATTCCATTTTTACCTCCTTCTGTCTTTATTTTTTCCCGTTTTCCTTCCTTCCCTTTCCCCTCCTTCTTTGGTCCTAATTGTCAGCAGAATAATCAGACTTTGATGAGTCTGATCTGCGAAGGAGAGAATTCCACAATACATACTATCGGCCAATAATGGTGTCTGTGACCATTAGGTCTCCACCATGTGGTAGAAATATAAACTGGACACTTGTTTCATGTACTGTATTCCTCAGTGCTTGTCTTGTCACCATTATGAGGCCAAATTCACTCTTTTCCTGAAGGATAAATATTATTGTTGACCCTGACGTGATTTGAACACGCAACCTTCTGATCTGGAGTCAGACGCGCTACCGTTGCGCCACAGAGTCAATGCTGTGCAGAGGAATAAAACGTTTTTTGTCATTAATCTCTGACAAAGTTCACCATTGTTGATGTTGAACCTTGAGCTACTTTTTTTACCATTCTTTTTGCATCAACATGTTCATTAACCTGACAGTATTTGTTTGTGTGTAATATGCATGTGTATGTGTGTTGACATGTTGACCTACCAGTGCCAGGCTGTGAAAGCTGTCGAACGGGAGCCCTACAAAGGTGACGTTGTTGCGGTGGCCAACTCAGGAAAGAGGGACTTCGGGGTTCCAGATCTGGACACTCCGACGCGCCCCTGTACCCGGCACGGTGGCGTGAGAGACCTCCAAGAGTCCAGCTTCAGCCTGTCTGGTAAGAATCAACAAATTCATGCAGATATAAGAGAAAATTTCTGTTTTTCTTTCATACAATGATGCTAAGAGTGTAAAAGGGAGTATGTCTTAGGCTGTGTTCTATACCTGGACACTCGGGTATTCTTTCATACACTGGTAAGGCTTTTCCAACTTTTAAAACATACAATACTTGGCCTGATGGGGGCGCCATAGTTACAGAAACTTAGAGGGACAGTGCTTCTTGTGTTTTATAGCAGTTTTCAAAATTTTTTTACAAATTGCTTTGCATAACAAGAAATAAAGAAGGTTTACGCATCCTTTTTCAGTTTTATTCTTCACATGTATACATATTCAGACCTAAGAGTTATCAAGTACACTTTTAAAAGTAATTTTATATGTTAATTAGAGAGATTTGACATTAGGAGAGCTGAAAGGAGATGAAGGAACAGATGGGAATTGACATGTAATTAAGGTCTGTGGCCGGACCCCATTCATACATTTGGCAGTACATTTTCAATAGGTGCTTGGGGATTCATTTTTTTCTTGGAAGTTGACATAATTTTCTGTGTATAACCATTATTCAGGCCATGAATGTATACTTACACACACATATACCTGCCCTCCTAGGTGTAGATTTCAGAGGGGAAGCAGTATTTAGAAATATGTGCATTTGTCCCCTCCAATAAAAACATGTAAGTAGCATGCAAGACAACTTTTATTTTTTTTAGGGCCTATTTTTGCCTTTATTCGACAGGACAGTCTCAGGTGTGAGAGGGGAAGAGGGAGGAAATGACATGCAGCAAAGGGCTGCAGGCTGGAAGAGAACCCACTGACACAGCGGGAAAGAGAGTGCCTTTGAACATGGGACGCCTGCTCTAACCACTGAGCTACTGTGCACCCTGAGGACTTTAATATGGACTAAATTAAAGACATTTTTACCCTAAACTTCTGCAAAGGCACAAATTGGTGCAAACATTTCCCAAAAAAGGCAGGAAACTAAGTGTTTGATGTTCAAAAATTTCTGGCAGACAACCACCAAACACCCCATTTCATATGTGAGTCCCCCAGTGTCCACGAAACCGACGCCCTTGCTTTCCATTAATCTTAATTGGTTTGAGCAGCATGTTAAATGGAATGAGAAGAACTGATCTTTTGAAGTATACTGCATTGTCTAAATCCGCCTGGAGCTTAACATAAGCTATTTAGAGTCCCCTTTTACAATACCACAAGAAAATATAACTGAGCTGCACATTAACACCACTAGGAAATAGCAGTTCCTCATGTTTCATTGCTGAACTCCTGTATGTATTCATGTTTCCTCCAGGTGCCCAGATCGATGACAATATTCCAAAGAGATCCTCGGCCAGGATCCTTGCTCCTCCTGGAGGGAGATCCAGCGGGATCTGGTAACCAATCAGACGGCCACTACGTGAAGCGGAAGAATGACACCTGAGGGAAACATCTGGCCAAGCAAGATGACTTGTTTTTTCTTTCTGGAAGCTTAGAACATGTGTGGGGTTATGGAGTCATGTTTTTTTATTTTAAACTCAGCACAGTTACATAGGACTGTAAATCTGTATGACATAGCCGTTACAATATTGGAATATGGATCAAGGAAAACTATTGCTAAGTTATAGCTACCAAATTTCAGTCAAACGGTAACCAAATATAAGTAGCAAATAAAAAAAATGAGTTGCCAGTGATTTATTTTGGCTGTTGGATCACGTTAGGGGAAATATGTTACTAATAGTTTTAGGAGTATGAAGGTGAGTCATGGTTTTTATGATGCGATTGTGTTACCTCACTGTAAAATACGATTTTGCACTTGTATCATGTACTATTTAGATGCCTTTTTACATGATTTAATGTCACAAATATCACAAATGTCTTTTTACTGCGAGCCATGGTGAATGAAGTGTAATAAATTATTACATGGGTGTCGGCATGACATTAATATGCCAGTTATGAAAAATATAGTTGACCAATTGAGGAAAAATATCTTAATGCAAGCTAACCTTTTTATGTGTTTGTTTATTTATTTTTTATATTGCATTATTTGTGCTATTTTCCGTCAATGCTACTTTGTTAGAATTATTTCCTAAGTAATAACGAGGTCTTTGCTCAGTAGTTTGTTATCGTTGGATTAGCAGTTCAGATCATGTTTACAGCCTTATAGCAGAATAGACTTCTGTTCCACCCCCACCAAATGTGAATGAACCTATGCTGTGTGTATTGTGCATGGTAGCAGAGTTAGAACTACTGTAATAAGCACTGATGTTGCTCCTGTTATGCAGCATCCTTTATCCATTTTTCCACAGAGAGCAAAAAGTCTCACCCAAACTGCCTTTTTCTCACCTGAGAACACTGACACCCACAAACACATCGTCCCACACCACCGGCGCAGATCATGACATGTCAATTGCTGTTGTTTGTTTTAGAGTGGGCACTTTTTACTGGTCTGAAACGGCAGGGTTCAAACTGTTCCTCTGACTGACACTTAGGATGTAAAACACCACTGTGAAGCATATAGAGAAGGTGAAGTGATCCTCTTTAGCATTCACAGTGCTGGAATGTAACAGCAGACAAGTTAGTCGATTAATGTCATTTCTTCAGGGGATCAGATGCCTTCACACTGTGCACCACTGAGAGCTCAGCATCAGAACTGGAAGGCATGCTTGTTTAACAACAACAGAAAAAGCACTGATACTACTACTGTATTTTTATTGTTTTGTGTTTAGCTACAGTTTTTCCTGTGAATGATTATCTTAGTAATTGATTTTGTTGTGTTTTTGTTAAAACTGCAGTTGAAGCAGAGATGCACACAAGATTTTGATCATGTTTACTTTTAGTTGTGTTCAGAGGATCCTCAGTAAAAGTCCTACTTTCATTGTTTTTTTGTTTTTTGTTTTGGGCCAGATTTCACTTTTAGAAGCTCCAGTGAAACTTGTGTATTCCCCCTCCCAAATGTACACTGGTGCTGAACAATGTGTCATCACATTGAATTCCTTTTATCTCTTGTTTCCTCTTGCAGCTCTTTATCACATGATTTGAGTGCAAATAAATCACAATGAAATCTCCAACTGAGTCCTGTGTCTGATTGCTGACCCCTGGTGGAAAGGAAGTATGTCCATTTACTCAAGTATTGCACTTGTAACATACTTTACTTTGAAACTCTTAAATGTTACGGTACTTTATACTACTGCTTCACTACATTTAGGAGGGAAATGTTGTACTTTTTACTCCACTACATTTATGTGACAGCTTTACTTAGTGTTTGGTTGGAGTCATTTGTCACGTTTCAGATCCTGTCAGTGTCACAAATAACTGATTTTGTTGCTGTACTTATTTAGCTGTAGAAGTTTTATGGAAATAACTGTTTGAGGGCCGTGGATGTTATTATCCAGTAACGAGATAATTATCCTTAATATTTAATTCAAAAACAAATACAAAATAAATATATACAACTTTGTACAGCAGTACCTTTATCTGCAGATAATAAGTGTGTACTTTCATTTGAGTAGGGTTCTAAATAAATGATTTTTTTAATATGGACTTTTGTTATAAGAGCTGAAACAATTAGTTGATTAACTAATAAGTCAATCAACAGAAAAATATTTTGATAGTCAATTCGTTGTTTTAGTCATTCTCAAAGCAAAAAAACTCCCCTAGTCTCTGAGTTCATCTTGTCCAATAGGAGGACTTTCTGCCTTTTCTCTTTTACCATTGTAAGGTAAATATTTTTTGTGCGGACTATTGGTTGGACAAAACAAGACATTTGAAAATATCACTTTTGGTTTTAAGAAACCAATGTTGTAGTACTCGAATTGTTATTATTTTAAGGTCTTGGTCTTGTCGCAGTCTCAGACAAAGAGGATTCTGGATTTTTTTCTTAAGACTAGTCAAGATCATAACTGTGGGGTTATTACTAAATTACCTGTACAAAAAGGGAGTACTGAATAAAGATGATTAAGTTGATTTTAGCTTCTTTGTGTTGGTATTTGTTTTCTCATAGAAAACAAAGGAAAATTCTCACATAAAAAAATCACCTCTGTTATGCCTTTTGATTGTTCTATCAAGATATTTCTCATGGTACATTACAGTATGCACGAAAAGGAATCTGCATTTGTTTTCTGCTGAGGTTTTCATGGACTTTTCAGACCAGTTTGAGGAGTGCCTATGGATGCATGTCCATGTATGGAGGCATTTCATCATATGTGTGTCGTGCAGTGGGGGACTCTCACTGGTCTGGTCTTTCTCTTGACTCGCTCTCATTACCTAAAAGTCTTGGTCTTGTCTTGGTCTCGATACACTAGGCCTTGGTCATGTCTTGGACTAAGATTTGGTTTCAGTTTACGTGCTCTTGACTGCAACACTGTAAGAAACTGGGATGGATGGATGTTCACTATTTTGTGACATTACAAACCAAAGAACACATTAATTAATCTAGAAAAGCATTGCCTGGTTAATTGCTGATGAAAGTAATCAATAACCTGCATCTGTGCAGTTACTATGTGTAAGGCATTGTGCACCAATTTTGTATAGGACTTTTGTGCAATTACTTTAGGTAGGGCATCTGTGTAACACTTGGCTCTAGGGCAGGGATGTCAAACTCGTTTTAGTTCATGGGCCACATACAGTCCAATAAGATCACAGGTGGGCCCGACCAGTAAAACCATTGCATAATATCCTATAGATTACAAACATCTCCACATTTTAAGAACGCTCATCCATTTACAAAACAGATGACAAATAGCTTGTGATGTCTTCAGAAGAATAAATGCAATTTCACAGCAAATATGTCTCAGCTTTTCCACATTCAGTCAGTCAACTACTCACTGTCACTACATGTGATTTTTTCTATACATTTCCACTCCTGAGTAGTAGTAATACTGACATCACCACACCAAACTACAGTGAAAGAAAGTAACTGTATTCTGGTCGGGGTGGAAAAGCCTCTCATTTTTCATAGAGACACCTACTCACTGTTTAACTTGCTCCTGAAATCTTATCTTATTTTATCTTAATACTTCTTCCACCACTGGTGCTGACATTTATTTATCCAGCAGCAGATAAAACATTAATAGACATTTTTGTACAGCCTGACCTCACAAATAAAAAACCCCAGTCACCAGCAGGCCTAAAATCCACCCAGACACATCATGTGTCTCTTAGCTGTAACAGGCCAAAGTCCTATTTATAATGAACCTTTAACAGCATGGAGTCATGCGCATGCGCGGTAGGGGCTGGATTGTTGCAACCCCAGACAGGGCGGCCCGTTACCAAGCACTGCACCGCGCAGGGTCTGACAACGACGACAGCAACGGGCACTGACATAAGGAATACTGCGAGCGTGATAACAACACAGACACTCCTGAATACGGTGAGTATCAGCGCACCAAAGATCCTGCTCTCGTTTTGTTTGGTCCTCCTTGTTGTGCGTGGTACTGTGTTTGCGTGGGAGCTGTGTTTTATTCCCATGCAGCGATATTTCCCATGCACTGACAGTCCTGAGTTATTCGGGGAGGCCTGTAGAGGGGGCCGCTAAGAGAGCAGCGCCAGCGTTGCGGCTTTTTTAACCGAAAGGCACCCAGTAAACGGGCACATTTATTGTTCTCGGCTCGGGCTTGAAATGTCAGACCCCCGCCCATTTGCTCCTGTTAGACTCCAAGGTTTTGCACCCAGCATTTTGCTGCAGTCATTACTGGAGCTTTCTCGAAGGCCCGGCAGGTTTTTGGTGAATAGATTGACTTCCCTTTCATGCGATAAAATAATCCATATTTATTAGAAATAAAACCCACTACAAGGTATGCTCCTGTTAATGTGTCTGAACCCGCATGATTTTGTCCTATAAACGGTTTTATTGTTGGTTATATGGTTGTAGTTTATAATCATGTAATTGTAAGCTAGCCAAGCCCCATGGGAGACTGCTGCACGCTGCTGAAGGTGCATTCACAATATTACCAGTGTTATCACCAACAATCACTGCTCACACTGCAGGTAAGCAGCATTCATTTGCATTAAGGTGTGAAATTTGGTGACATAGTGTAATTGTTCTGTCTGGCTGTCACCTGCAGACACAGAGCACCGTGTGACCTTATAATCATCATCTCACAGTTTATGACTTGCTTGTGTTAATGAGCATTTTTACTGCAGGAGGATGTCAAGGTGTCAGAGGCCCATTCTGACATGACACCACTGGAAGGTATTAGCAGGCGAAGCAAAGTGAGCACATGCAGAAAAGGCTGCAGCTGCCAGATGTGTAAAGCTGCTCACAAACATCAGGATATTTCTGTTTAATCTAGGGGGGATTACGCTTACAACACATCTGTAGATTAAAACTGAAACTAAAGATGCTTCTCAGGCACTGTGTTTACAGTCAAAAAATCAAGTCCCATAGGGCAGTATCACCAGCGACAGTGGGCTTTACAGGCCCACAGCTGCATCGGTTTCTGACTCAGCCCAAATTCTCTCATATAAGAGTATGAGAGGACAAAAACTACCCAAAACCCTCGGGACATAAGGAAAGAATGGTAGTGCAGTTTGGAAAATGGCAACATACTGACTGACATTTGTAACAGTTAATACAGATTATAATACAGTCTATGCAGTACATCCTATGCAGGAAATCCAGGACAATTAGATAAAGAAATAGGTTCACTGAAATGAGTCCAATTAAGGAGGCCCGTGATTAAGTTTGGAGCCGAAACAATCTGTAAATCAACCGCACTGATGCCAGAAAACTAATAGACAACTATTTTCATATTGATTAATTATTAAAGTAATTTGTTTAAGTAAAAATACCGAACACCCTTCTCTTGTTCCAGCTCATCTTTGAGAGGATTTGCAGTTTTCCTACGTCTTGCATATTAAATTGATTACAGTTGTTCTGATACCAGTATCGGAAATGCCTCCGATACTACTTAAAATGCTACGCAAGTTTATGCACTGATCCAATACCAGGTAATTTATTAATAAACTTAAAAGTGTTTCGCAGTTGTATTAAACAGCAGTTTTCCTGGAAATCAGTTCTTCTTTGCTGCTTTAAAATAGTGGGCTACACAGGAAGTTGTGCTGTGCAGCCACTGGCAACTACTGTTTTAAGGCTGTGAGTAAGAGCTGATTTTAGGGTAAATAGTGTAATGTTAGCAGTTAGCGAAGTGTCAGCAATTTGGCAGTACTTTACACTAGAGTTTAGGATTTAACCTGAGACAGTCATAGCAGTCATTTCACATCCATAGAGGACCAGGAGTGTACAACTCTTCATTTTTTCTTTTTAATTTTTTAAGCAGTGGTCTAAGATAGGTTCTTGGTATTGGCCGGTAAACAAGTTCAGGTTTTGGAGTCTGTATCAGGGAGGGAAAATGGTACTGCAACATCTCTAAAATCAGCGTTTTCTTGGTTGGGTTTTGGACAGTTGATCAGACAAAACAAGTAATATCAAGACATTTGGGGAACTGCAACAGGCAGGGTTTCTAACATTTCATAGACAAAATTATTCATCAGTAAAATAATCAGCAGATTAATCAATAATGAAAATAACCGTTAGCTGCAGCGCTTAATAAGTATTAGTTCTGCATTCTTCTAAGTCCTAGATGTCTGGTAGGTTGGGTAAAGGTCATGGGGAGGATGAGTGGATGGGGTAGTGGAGAATGTGGCGGGCAGCCTGAGAGTTAGGTATCTGAAAAGATGGATATGATCAAATAGGACTGGGCCATAAGAGGAAAATCAAATATCACAATATTTGTCATCAAACACCTCGATATCAATATTGTAGGGTTGACTATTGGAGCTTTCACTAAATATTTGCACAATGAGATTTTCGATAAATAATCATCAATAATGTGGATTTAATGACTAAGTAGGTAAAGGCAAGTAATAGAAGTCTGGTATGTAAAGAAAATTACACCACTTTACTTGAATGCAGCCGTTAAAAAACAACAACAACACACACATTAAGATATCCAAAATTTAAGATGTGATCTAGTCTCATATCATGATATCAGTATCATATCAATATTACCCAGCCCTAGATAAAAGCAGTCTGTGTATATCTATTTACATACAGTACAGCGGTTAATCAAAAACAGAGTAAATGATCAATTTGAAATAGTATGGTATCAAACTTTCAGCTAACAGGCTAAACTGAATGGCTTTCTCTCGTCATGTTGTTTGTTTCAGGTAGGGGATGGCAGTGAATGTGTACGCCACATCTGTGTCCATTGACAACCTCAGCCGACATGACATGCTGGCATGGGTCAACGACTCCTTGCACCTCACCTACACTAAGATTGAGCAGCTATGTTCAGGTAAGGCTAAAGTTCCAATCAAATACAGCTCAACGAGTAAATCACAAAAAGACAACAACAATAACTAACTGTTGTGTCTGTGTGTTTTCCAGGAGCGGCATATTGCCAGTTCATGGACATGTTGTTTCCAGGTTGTATCCTTCTGAAGAAGGTCAAATTTCAAGCCAAGCTGGAGCATGAATCTATACACAACTTCAAAGTTCTTCAGGCAGCTTTTAAAAGGATGAGTGTTGACAAAGTCAGAATACTTTTATCATTTATTCTATTATATTTTTTCCATTAAGATGTTGTTTTTTTTTATTATATGACAGCATCATAAGATGCATGTTATGTCACTTGGAGTTCTTCAAGCATTTCCTGTTTCCATCCTGCAGATAATTCCTGTCGAAAAGCTTGTAAAAGGAAAGTTCCAGGACAACTTTGAATTCGTGCAGTGGTTCAAGAAGTTCTTCGACGCCAACTATGATGGGAAGGAGTATGACCCTATGCTAGCCAGACAGGGGCAGGACGTGGCCCCTGCCCCCAACCCAGGTGATCACTTTATCCACAAACCAAAGAGAAACCCAGGTAAACCAAACAGTTTTGCCTCTGCTGCACGGTCTTGCTGAGCTTTGGATGGCTCAAAAGCGCTCCCTGCAAGCAAGTGGTGTGAGCAGCACGATTCACAGACTGACTGCTGTCCTCTTAGATCCATCTCACTGCCCAGCATTCACAAGCAACATGACACTGTGTAGGTAAGACTGAGTCACTGGTGGGATTGCAGTAATCACCACAGTGACTAGAGGGATGCAGCATCAGTGGGGTTGAAAATCCACAACCTGCAACTCCACTTCTACCTCCCCAATTCTAATTGGTCTTGATCAGCGGTGCCAGAAGACCTACACTCAGAAAGATCAAATGCAACCATTTTCTCCAGTGTCCTGCATCAAGCAGCTGATGCAACACTGTCGCAGCTCCATCTTTGAGAAAACTGACAAACTACAGCGTTTGTCTCATTTTACTAACAAGAATAACGTCAGCCTTGCTATGTCTCTGTGAAAGCTTTTTGCTTGAAAATCATGGCGAACAATCTAATTTAACTGGTAGCGTGTCATACGCCTGCTTTGTGACTTTGTCACTGGTAAGCAGTGTGGCTGTAAATGGGCAGAATGATTGCATTTATTTTCAAAACTGTGATAATGCGTGTTGGCATGTTTTGACTTTAAGTTTAACACCTCTGCTGAAGCACTTATAGAGGTTTGGCAGGACGCAGGATTTTTCTGTTGTTTACGCTTTGACTCAAATAAGTATGGCATTCAAAACATGTTAAAATACTTTTTTTATGTTTTTATTTATAATTTGGCTTCTTTTTTAATCTGGCAATCAAAATTGTCTTGTCAATCTTTTATGTTGTAAAACAACTTGAAATTCTTTCACAAAAATGGCATATCTAAGGAACATTATGCTAAAAGCTGATAACATCAGCTCTCTATAACGTGCTATATCCATTGCCACAATTGCTACACAGCCAATATAGATGCCGTAAATCCACTTTAATGTAGATGATAAACATCTCTGATGATCTCTGACCACTCCAGGACCACAGAGGACATCTCCAACAGTTCCCAAAAACATGCCAACACCACAGCGGGTCCAACACAACACTCCAGCTATGAGGAAGAATCCGTCTTTGTCTAGAAACGGTGGCAGTGACGCTGAGATCATGGAGCTAAATCAACAGGTAGAGTTGCATGGAGAGAAAGGAGAGCTGTATTCTCAGTTCATTTTAAATATCTTACAGCTTTGCAGTCTCATGTGTATTGATTCTGTCTGGACTGAAAACAAATGATTTATTACATTAATAGGCCTTTTTTACAGAAGACAATTTGACATGTTACAGTCTGATATGCACAGGTGTAAGGGGCCGTGTCCACCAAAGTGTTTTTTTTTTCTGAGACCAGCATATTTTTTTTTAAAATTCTTACCAATGGGAGCATCTCATATTTGTGTTATGTCACAAAAGCCAGAAGTATGAAAAGGAGCTGAGTGTCTATTCTGCACTGAGGACTGATGAGAGAGGGCTTTTTTTCCCAGAGCGCTGAGAGTTGAAAAATGTTCAGCTGTGGGTTAAACGCTGCACCTGTCACTATTACTCGTTACCCAGCCGTCTAATTACATCGAAGGAGGGACAAATACTAGAAAGACCAACCATTAAATCTTACATGTAGCTAAAAATGGAGGAGAAATATGTTAATAAACTGTATATATATATTAAAAAATGTTTCCTCTGATGAACTCACACAGACCGTTGGCTCCGTCCTCTCCCTACCTGCTTCAGCCCTCCCTCCAGAGCAAGTGCGCTATCTTGTGCCGACATTTTTACTTCCATGGATATTCAGTATCACAGCAACCAGGCGCAACAAAAGTGTCTAAGCTTAAAAAAAGCGGCATCTCTTGAGCTCTCTCAAGCGCTCCCAGCTGGGCGTTTCCTGAGGAGCGCCTGGTGTTTTATAGCTGGGAAAACACTTTGGTGGACACAGGGCCTTGATGTTAGTTTCCCTCAGAATATCAGCTATGAAAGAAGCATATTGTTTTTAATGCTGGCGATGCTGGAGTTCTAACTTATTTTCTTGTGACAATTAAAATATTATTTTAGAATAGTGTCAGTTCAACAGGTTATGAGCTTTATATTCTTTGATTTGCTGCCTTCCTGTCCAGCATTATTTTTGCTAGACATTCCCTCCTCTTACATACCTTTCATGAAGCAAAGCAGAAAGTACAAAAAAACAGGAGCTAGTTTTGCCCTCCATCCTTTCTTGGCTGTCATTCACAAGTGAAAGAGCTCTTGACAGTGTAAATAAAAAATCCTTGATCCCTGATCCTCTTTTTTGACTACATGGTTCAGAACAGTTTTTAGAGACCACCAGTGAAAACGTTTTTTTCTCTGCTTTCTAAGTTGATGGAGTTGAAGTTGACTGTAGACGGACTAGAGAAGGAGAGAGACTTCTACTTCAGCAAACTACGGGACATTGAGCTGATCTGCCAGGAACATGAGAGTGAAAACAACCCCATCCTCAGCAAGATAATCGACATTCTTTACGCAACAGAGGTATCTGTTCTACATCAGCAACAAATACTGGCTGCATTGCACCATTTCAATCTCCATGTTCTTTACTCAGTGTGAATTACTAAGAGAAATCTCTACTTCTCGGTTGTGTTCCAAAAGTAAGAAAATGACACGCAGCAAAGGGCCGCAGGCTGGAATTGAATCCGTGGCCGCTGCAGCAGGTACATGGGGCGCCTGCTCTATGCACTCAGTTAAAATATGAGATAATTTACAATGTCCAGATTGTGAGTGGAAGTAGTGCATCGGGGTCTGTAATCCAGTCTCGGGCTGACAAGACATATGTTTATCGTGATTAGTTGTTCAAACCCAGTTGCTTGACTTTGCGATTCAATTTCTCCATTTGATTTGAACGGTGTAACTTCTTAGCCAAACAAAACAAAAGGTACGCAGGGAACCACTGTTGGAGGCACAAGTAACAAAGCATGTTCCTCACAAGATGGCGCCCCTGTCCCGAAATTAACATCCCTGTATGTGATTTGGCTCACTCCATATATTCAGATAAGATTGGCAAAAATAAAAAATCTATTATCAAATATTTAGTATTACATAGCTTAAAGGTCCACTGTGTATAATTTAGAGGGATCTACTGACATACATAGAGTATCATATTCATAACTATGTTTTCATAAGTTTATAATCACCTGAAAATAAGAATCATTGTATTTTTGTTACCTTAAAATGAGCCATTTATATCGACATATGAAGCAGGGATCTTCCACAGAGTCTGCCGTGTTGTTCTATGGTAGCCCAGAATGGACAAACCAAACACTAGCTCCAGATATTCGCATTTTTGTGTGATTCTGTTGGCCCCCGTAGTTTTTCTACACACTTGGCACATGGGAAAAGTCTCAGTTGTTTGCAATCTGCAACCTCACTACTATAATCCACTAAATTCTACACACTGGATGTTTAAACAAACAATATTCCCATGAGTCCAATAGCGGTTAAATCTCGTGGCTTGACAGATGAGGCAAGTCCGTGTGTGAGTCATGGGCCGTGGAAAGTTAAGACATGTTTTTCATAAAAGCACCATGGATGTATTAAAGAGAACGGGCCCATTCAATCCAGTGAAAGTTTGGGTAAATACAATTGGCGTCACAGCGTAGCTTTGTTCCTTGAGGGCTTGAGCAGGACAGAGAGGACCAAACAGTGTAGAAGTTTTCAGACAGGAGATATTACAGCAAAAATAGATGAGGATGAAATCAAGTTATGATGACAGAAGTACCGGCATCAGTGGGAAAGGAAGGGAAAGGAAACTGTAGGTTTTTGTATGCAAACAAATTAACTGATTTCAAGGATTCAACTTCTAACAGAGAATGCTGTTAGTGGATGCCAATTTATCTGAGTACGATAACAGTATGCCTCCAGGAATACATTTATTTTTTTCAGAATTGCAGATAAAACAATTTTGTAATGAATTACAGAAGCTAGCTCAGGGCATTGTTTATCTATTTTTATGTCATCTTTGATCAGGAAAGTTTTATATTCAACAATAAAATAAAACAAAGCAAAAAACCAAAATAATAATTTTGTCCCTTGTTTCTCAGGATGGCTTTGCACCTCCAGAGGATGATGACCTTGATGAACAAGCCCACCTGGACCAGGATGAATACTGAGCCCTTCATTTCCCTCCCTCCTAACATCACCATCTTCCCTTTCCTTTTCAACCTCATTTGTTTTGTACTCTCTCTGCACGCGCTCTCTATAAATACTCACCATTATCCCCACTCTCTGTCTTTTCTTTTCTTTCCCATATGTATATCTGTTCGTAACCTCCCCCCATCCACCCTCTGGCCATCTACACACAACTACTCTGCATCATCATCTGCTGCTCCTCCCTGCCTCCACTTAACACAGTAACAATAACAGTAATGTATGACATATCCCAGTTATTTCAGCATGAGTAACGCAGAAAAACGAGCTGAGCCTGGCATGGAGGTTGTTATGGAAAAAAATTTAAGTCTGTAAATATTGCCAACATTGTGATTTCTGAGAGGACAATGTCTTTGCTCATTATGGAGTTATTTATTCGCCTTTGGTGCGCTGTGATACTTGTGTAAGAGTGCAGAACAACACTGCTCCAGTGTGCCATCGGGACACTCCCAGAGCAACTAAAACTGTAACAAAAGTGACTTTTTAATAACAGTTTCTTATTTATTTAACTTATATTTAATTTAGATTAACTTTCTGTAGCAAAGTTGGTGCAAAGCCTACTGTACATGAATTGAAAGCTGAGGCCATGTGTGTTATTTCAGTTAATGGTTTGTACTTGAGTCAGCATCGAGCTTTTAGTTTCTGTTATGGTGGGTTCATGGCATGTAGAAACGCTGAAGGATATTCTTTGGTGTACTGACTCAAGGCGTACGATCAGTGCTCTGCGATTCATCATTATTGATCAGCAACATATCTGAGCATGAGAATGTTACCCATTGACTGTGAATGAGTGATATTTTGTATATGTATTTTGTGTGGAGATTTTGTCTGATGTCGCACGATCCTGGTTAATCGCTGTTGTATCTTTTAGGCCGACATGCAGAAGCCTACGAGTTTGAAATTTAGAGGTGGACAGCCACCTGCAGACTGACAACATGGTTATAGATTGTAGCAGTTCTAATGTTTAATTCTAAAATATAAGGGAGCCTGACACTGAATTAATACAGATACATTTTCACATGACAGGTTTTGTCATGTTTTTCCTTGCTAACCATAATGTTTACACCTTTCATGTGCTGTAAAGGGTTGCCCAGGGTATACGAGCTGTAGTCTGAAAGAAAGTCAGTGGTAAGAAATCTGTGACCAGTTGACTGGTCATCATAAGCATCCAGTTAAACAAAGGAAGTCTCCTCGTCGTTCCCCAGCTTTTTTTACTTGCAAACTGGCTGTCGTCTGCTCTGGAAGTTGCATTCATTGACCATGTAAACATCTACAGAACACTCATCTTCTGAGTTTTGAATAAATAAACGGTTGTGAAATACATTGTGGTGGTTTATTTTGAGTGACAATGGAGTTGTAATACAAGCTCACATGGGTCTCTAAATGAACCCTATAAAAGTATAGTTTTTATGAGATTATATGTAGCTCACACGAAAGCATATGGAAATCAATGATACAATAGTATTATTGGTAAAAGACCCAAGGAATAGTAAAATTACGACCCCTCTTGTGGTGTGGATGAGGGCGTTCTGTTTTTCCACCATCTGATTCCAAAACGGTCATTGACATTGAACCTAGTAATATGATAATGCTAACATCCAAAACAATATTGGAAGTGCTTTTTGTAACCTTTAACCTTTATGTAACCATCTTCAATGAGTGCTGAGCAACACTGAAACACCATTTTATTGTGGATAAAGTTGAGGAGGTGTCCTTAAAATTATTCATAAATATTACCATACCTATCACTACATGCAGAAATACAAAAATGACATTAACACAAACTGCTATTTCTGCAATGAGCATTCTGAAACACCTTTTCTGGAATTGTCCTCACCAATAAATTCTGGAAAGACTTTTGCAGCCTCACTATGGACCATAACTCTGAAGACTTTACTTTATTATGGGAAAATAAGGTGTTTGGTTCCCTCAAGCACCCAGAAAAGAAGACAGAACTTTTTTCTATAACTTACATGGCAATAATTCTGGCAAAGTATTTATCCATAACTGTAGGTTTAGCACTAATAAACCTCATATTGGTGTTTTTCTGGACGACGTCGAACATTAGTAATATATAAAATTAAAAATTAAATTAAAATTAAATTATGTAAAACTGCTGATTCGACCAACAAAAAGGCTATTAAGACACTTGGCATATGATATCTTTTAAGAGATAAAGTAAAACTTTATTGATCCCACACCGCGGAAATTCACGTTACAGCAGCTCAAATAGCACAGATAAAAAAGAAAAATATAAAGTACTAAATTTAGACACAACTATACACTCAATACTACCTACACTATATACACCTTTCACTTATGCACATATGGAAAAAGAGTATGTATATATAAATGTATGGGTATATATTGACAGCTGTACAGGATGATTGCACATTGGAGGTAATACACACATGGTGTATAGTAATAGTAATAGTTAAAAACAATGTAAGAACAATTTAAAGTGTTGCCTTGCAAAGGCAGATACCATAGAAAAGCATACTGCTACGAATATTAGAAGCAGACATTAGAAGCAGTGAGGTTTGTGTAGTATGTTATCCGCCTGGCCTTCTGTTATTGTTGTTTGTATTTACTGTTGTGTTTGCATAATTTCCACTGTATACTGAGTCCTTGTCACAAAATTATCTTGAAGCTACTTCCACTTGTTTTCATCGGGGGATTAGCTCAAATGGTAGAGCGCTCGCTTAGCATGCGAGAGGTAGCGGGATCGATGCCCGCATCCTCCAGCCTATCCTTTTCCTCCCCTACAAAGCAAAAATGACATTGTCTAATATTTGTTTGTCATGTTTCAACTTCACTTGTTGTAACGGGGAAAGGGTACCTTAAGGAAACCATACTTCCGCGTTCACGCACTGTTTTATATCCAGTATAATCTGTCGGGCTAGCATGTCAACTCGTAAACAGTTTACAAAGTAAACATGTTTAAGGAGAATCTTTGAGCAAAATTATATTTCTACAGAGCGTAAATGAATTTATACTGAAATATAATCGTTTTATCAATCGTATTCACTCCTCTAACGTCTCAATAAGCTGTGCTCTGGTCTAACCTAACGTATGGCCTCAGTGTAACGTTAAAAAGCTCAAATAGAGATTTAACAGTTAGTTCTGTACCGTTAGTACCGTTTATTCCGATGATAGTACATGCAAAATGTATACTGTGGTTGAATATCACTATTTTCAGGAGGATTAACCGGCAGTCTGTTGGTCCCACTGATAACCAGCAGATGGCAGCACAGCATCATTTATGTTTTAAGAGCTGTTGGGGCCAGGGAAAGTTCCAGAGGCTATCATAGGGTGACCATATTTTGATTTCCAAGAAAGAGGACACACGGCCGGCCACGACATAGCCTACTTAAATGATACTCGCAGCTTACTCAAAGATGCCTTATCATTTTAATATATTTAAAAGTTATATGTATGGATAGAAAATTCNTTGTTTCTACCTCTCCCCTCGCTGGAAGTTTCGGACCTCCAGCCGCCCGCATCCGCCTTGTTTAAACGCTGAAAATAAAATAAAAGAGGGCGACAGGTTTTTCCTATTTTACCTTATTTTGTTTTATTTCTCCCTCTCCTCTAGCTGGAAGCGTCAGACCTCCCGCCTCCCGCTCCCGTCTCAAACACGGAGGTCTCCCTCTCCGCTGAGCACGCCCGGCCTGTTAAATAGCCTGTAAGTTAACCGTAACAACTGTGTGACACAAACTCAGTGCTTTGGTCATTAAATAATGTCGGGCTCGGTTCGGGTTCGGACAGAAATATGCGGCCGTGCCGCACTCTAACACACACACACACACAAACACACGGAAAACCGGACATTATCATCGGTGGACATGTCCGGGCAAAAGACGACGTTTGGTCATCAGGAAGTGCAATTAACGTAACGCTAAACAACACAGAGTCCCAAAAGGAGTATTTATTAGCAATGGTTGATTAATTTCACACACATTTTTTTTCATTGGGACGGTCAGCTTAAATAGTAGAGCACTACATGTCAACGTTTGGTGACCTACCTGTCTCGCTGTTCCATTTCCGCCAATGACGTTGCTTGGCCCGCGGAAGGATATCAACAAAGATACTGGATTAATACCAACAACGAACAAACGGTCCTACAACGATGAACGTTGGAAGGATGAACGTTAGCTAGCGAACTGTTGGTGAAGATTTCCTTTCTCGAGCTAACGACTTTAGCTTACCATGCTAAAACTTTCCAATTCCACAAACTAAAGTAAACTGTAAACCAGACAAACCAGCGCTACGTCTGGTTATTAATAGACTTTATGTTCGCTCCTGTGCGTGTCCAAAAAGCAGAAGACGTCCATTTTCCTCCGACGACTTCCCAGTTATTTGGGGGGATTCGATTACACGTCACCGATTTGACAGTGGATAGCCATCATATCGCAAGCAAAATGGACCTAAAATGGGTTATAGCCAATCACAGATTGTCTGAGAGACTTTTTTTTTTTTTAACTAAAATTTAATTTAAAAGCTTTTCATATTTTCTGTCATAATTTCATTAACGCTTTAATAGATTGTCATCAAAAATTATTTAAAATATACTACCTATAAAAATTTGTACAATTAAAGACAAATGTATTGTTCTTTATGTAAGTTAATTTTGATCTAGCGTTATAGGTCACATGACTACAGTTTCTTGGGGGTCGCACCTGTTGCATTTTGGGCTGAGGCAGTATGGCTGCAGAGAGCACCATTGGGTCACAAAGGAAGTACATATGGCCCCAAAATAATAGCTTTGATTATCTGCAGAGGTCTCTTCCTTTCATGAAAGAAAATCAGTGTTTCTGCAACGCTCTCAACTCAGAGGGGCTTCTAACTACGGTGGCCGATGCAGAGACACGAGTGGCTCTATCTTCTTATATATTATATTAAATTTCTGCCCCCCAGGCCCGACACACTGGACCTTTAAGGGCCGACATGAAAGCTGCTGTAACTGAGCAACACTGGAGAGCTTTTACTCCTGGCACAGTGGCAGCTATGTAGGCTGTGTGAACATATGACTGGACAGATGATGTTAAGATTAGAAACGTTTGTAGTTGTCACTTTATTCACAAATCCAAAAGTCAGACAAATACTGCACACTGTTGACAAACTGTTGAGTTCACAATAAATCAGCACAAAGGTGACAGCCCTACCTTGCAAAAGCAGCAACCACAACAACCACAAGAAAAAACAATAATAATTATAATAATAATAATGATGATACTTAAAGCAATTTAACTACCTGTCATATTGGAATAATAACAAATTTGAACCACTACATTGCAGTAATGCACTTTAGCGATTACATGTCAACATGAGAACAAGCTTGCTGTGTTGCATACCATGGCCATTCTAATGTTTATAACCTACAACTTGATGGTGTCTTTGGTCACATGGCAGAAAGCTTTATCGAGAACACAATAGCAACTTACAAGTGAAATGGTATCTTTGGGTGAAGCAGTAAAATCCATCAGATACCTCAGGCCCCCAACATTTTCTTCACCATGTAACCAGGCATGTTGTAGAGGAAAAGACCCAAGATGGCCAACAGCAGGAGAGCAGTGACGATCTTGATGGTCAGCCACCTGTACTGGTCACATATCAGGTGCTTCGCAGCTTTGAACGGGATGAGGAACCAGAGGAGGGCGATATCTGGACGGCTGGTGGAGCACAGAAATAAACAGTGTGTTAGAAATTTGACAATATAAATAAATTTAAAAAAATCCACTGGTTTCCACATAGAATGTATGCACAAGTGGTGCAGTAACAAAGTAAAAATACAACTTGAGGTAATAATCACTTCCTCTTAACCAAAATGTAAAGGTTAAAGGGGAAGTCCGGTATTTTGCACTTTGAGCCCCATTTCTGGGTTGTTTATGATGAAATAGAGTGGTTAAGACCAAAATAGTGACGATTGCTCATTATCGGAGAATTTGGCTTTCCCCTGCCTGGCTTAACACTGCTGCCCATGGCCATGTGTGAATCTGTCCTAAAACCATCCTAAACATTTGTTTTCAAGGCCATGAAACTCGCAGAGTGGTCAGTGGTGTTCGTTGATGTTCTGACATAAAAATCGTAGCAAATTGTGGTGGTAATCTAACTGTGGTAATAATCACTTGACTTTGACAGTACCTTAACTAAGTAACTGTTTTACAATCAGCTATTTAGTATTTTTACTTGGGAAGTTTAAAAGTTTGCTTCTACTTTTTTCTATGAGCTGAAATGCATATGACAGAATGTGTCACGCGTTTAAGACTTTTAATTACAGATGATGAAATAATAAGGCACGCACTGTCCTTTCAGTTTCCAAAAACATACATATACATACCACACAAACAAATGACAGGACAACCAGAGCATTGAGTGGTACAGAGGTCAATTTATTCACAAATCTGAAATATCATACATAAACAAAACAATGCTCAAGCAAGAAAATCTGAACTCCAACACAAGTCAACTATGCTACAAATCCTCACTTATTTTTTTCAATAAAATGTTTTCATAGGTGAGCAAAGGACATTAACTGAATTTAAAAGGAATAAAGAAAATCACATTTCAAGAACCAAGAAAAGGACTGACAGTTGAGATTTGTACACAGACTAAAATAATAACCAATGATGGATGCACTCAATACTTATCACTAGTACAGCTATTGTAATAATGCTCTTAATAATGCATCAATATTTATTCAAATGGTAAATTGCAAATGTTCACAAAACAGTTCTTATTATTTCTGAATGCACACCCTCTGAAGAAAGTTATCATCTGCTGGTTTGACTCAGACACCCAACATTTTCTTCACCATGTAACCAGGCATGTTGTAGAGGAAAAGACCCAAGATGGCCAGCAGCAGGAGAGCAGTGACGATCTTGATGGTCAGCCACCTGTACTGGTCACATAACAGGTGCTTCACAGCTTTCAAGGGGATGAGGAACCAGAGGAGGGCCACATCTGGACGGCTGGTGGAGCGAAGACAGGTAATCAGAATTATAGAAAGCCACAGAAATAAAAATACTGAAGTAATGTACACAGAAGGAGGTTCCTACAGAGCATAACCCAGGAGAAGACATGCTTAGCTCCCCACCTGGGTTGATTTTCCTGTGTTTGAGCCCTATTATTGTATCAGTTGCGTTGATTCTGAAATCATTCCTCTTGTGTATACTAGCCCATAAAGTGTCTGCTAAAGTAATCACTTCACTGTGATTCAGCTGTAATGAATAGAGGGCATAATTCAGTCCTCACTTTATGCATCCTAAAATTCAGTAAAAGTTAATATGAGGCTGTAGCTGAGATAAAGCAAGTGAATGACTTCTAAAGTTCCTGTTACATCCATCCACTTCAGTTGCACAAGAAAGCACAGTAAATTTCATACTCCGACTACAAACTGTGGGAGGTACCAACTTGATCTGGCCTCACAGGCTGTTGGAGCCTCATTTAAACTTTGGCTAAACTTTTAAAAGTGTTTTAGCATGGACTGAGAAATGCAGATTTTGTCCCACATCTCTTCCATTGGAGTCTATAAAGACACCAATTCACAGTCACAGTACAGACAAGAGGAACAATATTACTGACCAATTACTCTTTAAATGTACATATGGACATGTATGTATTTTATTTAGACACACTTTTAAAAAATCTGAACCTAACCTTTAAGAATGAAATGTTTGTTTTTTTGCAACCTTATTCACAAATTCTGTCAAACTCTGCATGGCACTGACCAAGAATGTCATATTAACAGTCATGTAAACCGAAATAAATCAGTGCAAACCTAACCATGATATTGATAAAAACGAAAAAGAAATCCTAACCACCACAATGAAAAACTATATTTAATGTCATATACTGTTCAGTGAGCAGTACTACATGGATAGTTGGTTTTATGCGATGTATGTTTAAAGTTCTGGTTCTTACCTTCATTTCCTCTCGATCAAGAGGAAACACACTCCAGGTTAACCAGGTTTGATCTTGGATGAAGTTCTAACTTCCCTCAGTAGTTTTTTTATGTCTTCAAAGCACGGCATATTGTGATTTTGGAATGCACAAATTTGTTTTTGTATGATGTAAAAAAACTAAAGCTAAAATAAAGAATCTACTTAAAATATTTTACTTCAAATAAACACCTAGCGAACAGGTAGCAGTACTTATCACAACCACTTCAAAATTAAATGGGTCAGGTGCATTGAAATTTTTATTTCTTAAATACACCTCATATGCATGTCCTCCTGAGACCTGAACTTTTGTTTGGTGTGCATTTTTAATCTGTCCTAGCTATTTGGGATTAGTAGAACCTGGTAAGTAAAGAAACTAATATTGTCAATGAAAATAATGTCCCAACTTCCTCAAACGAGACGACAATTAAGTCCAAATGTCCTTTAACAAGCTGATGATAAATCACCAATGTCTTGTCCACTTTTGTGTCAGGGACACCTGCAGACTGACTTGGCAGAGATGGCTGCCATCTTGTTTTTACCTAGATTAGTATACTGTGCTCTTACTACCACTAGATGGCACAAAAAAATGTCCAGGAATGAGGACAACAGGCCTAAGCTTAGCAGAATGAAGTTTAAGGTGCACATACAAGGACACAAGTTCTCAGGAGGATATAAATAAGAAATGGAATCACAGATATGTTGCGAGAGACCTCCTGGTATCACTGTGGAATCACCACAGTTTGATTATCAGACAGTATTGCCTTAATTTACCTACCTAGTGAGTTTGCATGAATTTTAGATTACATGCTAAAATGATTTAGAGTAGTTTTGGTCACATTTTATTTGGATACACTAATGCAGACTCTCAACTGATCATATGTAGCAGATTTTCAGGAGACACAAAAAGTCAATAAACACTCAGGTCCTTAAAGAATCTACTTTAAATCATCTGATAGCTAAAAGCCAGTGCAGGAATATACAAAACAATAAACACATTTCTAATATTGAGGAGAATATGCTGCTCTGAACAAAGTATGTTGTTTTGCTCTATTTATCTTAGTTCATAAAATGACTTGTGGTGTACTTAAAGGGACAGTTCACCCCCAAATCACAAATAAATATATATATCTTACCTGTAGCACAGTTTATGAATCTAGATTGTTTTTGGTGTGAGTTGCAGTGTTGGAGTCATCAGCCATAGAGATGTCTGCCTTCTCTCCAATATAATAAAACTAGATGGCACTCAGCTTGTGGTGCTCAAAGTGCCAAAAAAATTTTTTTTCTAAACTCAACAGGAATGTCTCTGTCCTTAAATGATGACTTGGCTACTCAAGATAATCCACAGACCTTGTTGTCCGCAGTTTCATGTAGGAACTATTTTCTTTCTGCCAAACTACACCTGCAACCATTTCACAACACAGGAGGAAGTGTGCATCTCCTGCTAGCTCACATAGCACCTCTGAGATAGCTAATGTTGAAGCTCAACTGAGGAGGACGCCATTAAGCACGAGCACAAGCCTCTCATCCATGAGTAGATGCACGCTTCCTTCTGCATGATGATTCGGTTGGGGGGGTGTGCTTTGGCATAAAGACAATTCAAGTTAGTTCCATTATTTTGGTGAGAAAGCAGACATCTCTACAACCTATACTCATTGGTCACTTTATTAGGTACACCTTGCTAGTACTCGATTTGACCCTCTTTTGCCTTCAGAACTGCCTTAAGTCTTGGTGTCATAGATTCAACAAGGTGCTGGAAACATTCCTCAGAGATTTTGCTCCATATTGACATGATGACATCACACAGTTGCTGCAGATTTGCCGGCTGCACGTCCATGATGTGAATCTCCCGTTCCACCACATCCCAAAGGTGCTCTATTGGACTGAGATCTGGTGACTGTGGAGGCCATTGGAGTACAGTGAACTCATTGTCATGTTCAAGAAACCAGTTTGAGATGATTTGAGCTTTGTGACATGGTGCGTTATCCTGCTGGAAGTAGCCATCAGAAGATGGGTACACTGTGGTCATAAAGGGATGGACACGGTCAGCAACAATACTGAGGTAGGCTGTGGTGTTTAAACCATGCTCAGTTGGTACTAAGGGGCCCAAAGTGTGCCAAGAAAATCTCCCCCACACCATTACACCACCACCACCAGCCTGAACCGTTGATACAAGGCAGGATGGATCCATGCTTTCATGTTATTTACACCAAATTCTGACCCTACCAGCAGAACATCATGACTCATCAGACCAGGCAATGTTTTTCCAATCTTCTATTGTCCAGTTTTAATGAGCTTGTGTGAACTGTAGCCTCAGTTTCCTGTTGTTAGCTGACAGGAGTGGCATCCGGTGTGGTCTTCTGCTGCTGTAGCCCATCTGCTTCAAGGTTGGACGTGTTGTTGGTTTAGGGATGGTCTTCTGCAGACCTTGGTTGTAACGAGTGGTTATTTGTGTTACTGTTGTCTAATTGTTCTGTTATCTTGTATCATCTCACACCAAAACAATCTAGAGTGATAAATATCACTACAGGTAAAAGATAAAATATTGATTTTTGATTTGGGGGAAAGGTTTTAAGGGAAGAGTGTAGATAGAGAGTAGAACAAGGGAGTAGAAAAACCATCTGGTTAGTGAAATTGCTGGAACCTTCTGCAGAGGTGTCTGAGCAACATCTCAAGCTCCCAGCATTTTCTTGACCATGTAACCAGGCATGCTGTAGAGGAAAAGAGCCAGCATGGCCAGCAGCAGGAGAGCTGTGACAATCTTGATGGCCAGCCACTTGTACTGGTTGCAGACCAAGTGTTTTATGGCCTTGAAGGGAGTGAGGAACCACAGAAGGCTGGTGTCTGGGCGGCTGCAAGGACAAAATTACAGATGTTCAGTAGTTGCAAACTTTAAGCAGTATGGACCATTATTTTTGCTCTTTTTCTAAGTCAAATATAAATGTAAATACAGCTGACATTAGTGACACTAGGACAAAGCAAAAGGCAAGACAAAGAAATGATTTACAGTATGTTAAGAACTTACAGATGATTCTACGTAGAAATACACAAAAGATATGAAGAAACAGCAACTTACCATGTTAAGAAAGAAGATCCTAGGTAAAAGTCCAGAACTCGGTTGAAGTAAATTCGTAAAAGTGTCTTTCCTCTTTTTATTATATTATTATGCCATTTTATAATTGTTTAAAAATATGTTTATGCTTGTTTGACATTTGGTTGCGAATTCACATTTTCATTAATGACTGATTTATCTTTTTATTTATTATGTATATATTATAATTTAATTTATCATAGCATTTATTTTGTTATATCTGGCCTGTTTGCATCAGACCACCTTATGGAGTTTAAATGTTTTAGTGAAGCTGGACTTGGAGCAGCTAAACAATATGTACTCTTGAATTTGTGTGTATGTGTGTTTATGGCAAGCGTGAAAGGTAGCCAAGCCACAGAATAAAATGAGCATTATAATTGAGAAAGATAGATCAATAGGGTGGTCAGTGTGGTGATAACACAACATCCATCATACTTGGGTTTCTCTAGTGGCTCTGGTTCGTTGCGTCCTTCACCGACTGGGCTTCTCTCTGCTTCCTCTCCCGTCAGCAGGTGCAGCTCTGCCTCCACTTTTCCCTAAAAAGACAACAAAAACACTCTCAGTCAAAAGGAGGTTTAAAGCTATTGTTCAACCCATTCAGCAGTTTCTTTATTTAAAGGCTTTAAGTAAAATCTCAATGATTTTCATTTAAATAAATGTCTGTTAAGTCGCTGTCTATCGCCAAATGAGGTATGAGGTACCAAATGGCAACTGAGCCTGGGGCCCACTGATGAATGCCCTTATATTTGCAGTATTACAAACTGGGTGTCTGGGGCAATATTCCAGGGGAAAAAAATCACAAACAGTGCACAATTAGTGATGTGTTTTCCATCACCCAGCAGTGGCTGATCCACCAGAGAGGGCAGGCATGTGCAACTCCACAATAAAAGAGATTTTATCTGTTTCAAATAGTCATGTTATTGCATGGTCCCACTGAATGCACGGAAATTGGCTGAATTTCACATGAAAGCGTATTTATAAGCAACTTTATTCTCAGCCTAAACTGTTAGAATGGTTGAATCGAACAACAAAAATAGCAATGACTACAGAGGATGGAACTTAAAAATAAAAAACTGCAAATGGACATCACACAGGTCAGGTGTAACTATTTGGATCCCTGCTAAGTGAGATCCAAAAACACACCTGCAATACAGTTTTTCACCACAGGTGCAGCCAAAGAGAGCAGACTGTAATCCTAACATTTCGGGTCAGTTTTTACTTTGACCTACCGTGAGTTCAAACTCGTCATCTTCATTTCTGGCCACAAAAGGCCACCAGCCTTTGATCCTCTTCTGTTTGAAGATGGAGACTATAGGCATCTCTGCTTCATTTGTCACCATCTCAATGGTACACTGCTTGGCAGTCTTTGCACCCCGTGGAAAACGGTTCAGGTCCAGCTCAATCGCCCCTACAAAGAGACATTATTTAACTCAGCAAAATGTGACAATGTTTACATCTTATCCAGTTTTCAAAAGCAGTCAACCAATCTCTCAAGTACCCCATCTGTTTTACTTCTGTGGGACTGCCGGTGTTTCATGAAGCCAAAGATTATTATAAATGATTTACCTAAGAAGTCATCTGCAGAGAAATGGTCTGCGTCCCACACTTGCAGATTAAGACGAGCTGGGATCTTGTATTCAGTCTCATCCCAGGCAAACATGGACTCTTTTTTTGAGATGACGATCTTCTCTTCGGCCATGAGGTAGTCGAAGGGGTAGACGAAGCGCCAGTTGAAGTTGCCCTCCCCAGTGATGGAGTGATAGTGGACATCTGTGTCCTGCTTGTCTTCCTGCTGCCCTTTCAACCAGCTGTTGCAGGAAAAGGTGAAGGATAAATTTAAATCTTGAACAAACCAAGCACTGGTTTTAATAAATGGCTGTTTCCTTTAATCTCAATGTAAATCAGAATCTGAGAATTGTGTGTTTAAATCCATCATCCTTTGGTCAAGATGTGCCCACAAACGTAAAGACAAATTAGCAAAAAGACAAAAAATAAAACATCAAAACCAACAGAACTTATAATTACCCTCGCACAAATATGTCACTCGATTTCTCGCCAGTGAAGATATCATCATCCTCTAGAACGACCTCATCAGTGTTCCAGACGATCACCCTCAGTTCAAACCTGGAAACAAGCAAAAATGAAAAGATGTATGATGAAATATTAATCAATGATTAAACCTCAATACTTATTTAAATTAAAGCTCAAGATGAAGTCTGGCTGTTGGATTTTATCAGCGCCATCAGGCAAAACATGTATACAGTGTGTGTAAAGCTGTGAACCGACAGGTTTAACTAGTGAACGTACTTCTTTGGTTTCCTTGGTGAAATATCAAGAGCAGGGCCAGGTGCAGTCATGTCTTTTGGGAACATATCCACCCACATCTCAATTCTTCCCTATAAGCAAATGAACACAAGGAAATAAGGTCTTAAAGTGTGTAAACAAAATGTTTAAGTGAAAAAAGAGGCCTGATTAAAAGGTGTAGTTGACTGGAGTAGGGACAGTATGAGTACACTGACTGACATACTTGTTCAATCCCTGGTTTGTCAGGGTGAAGGAGTGGTCTGGTCTCCACATGTTCTGGGACAAGTTTGCAGCCGACTCGTGGGATTTCCTCCCAGTGCTTCAACACAGTCAGAGCAAGATGTTCATCTGTCTGCTTCTTCAAACCTGAAAAACATCATCAGTATGGTTGATGGATTAATACCCATATGAAATCACACTTTTGTTTTTCTTTCACATTTAGGCAATCAGCTTCTGCTCCACTTAGTGCAATCTAAGTTTAGTTTAGTTAAGTTAAATTAAGTTAAGATAAACTTAACTGACCCCACATCGGGGGAGTTCACTTGTTACAGCGGCTTAAAAGTCAAAAGCACTGTGTTAGTTCATACAGGACAAAGAGGTCATACACCCCAGCTGTAATCAGCTGACAGCCAGCTGATTGGATCATTGTTTCTAATCAGTCACACACCATCACATGTTGGTCCATTTAAATATGACTTCCTAATCACTGATCCCTGCTACACCAGTGCTGCCACACACTGCTGCTGGCAAAGCTTTGCCTCCACCACTCCAGCCTCCATCTTTCTAATTTAGAATCCTAACATGGCTTAAAGGTCAGAATGGTATTTAATGTCTTGCTCTGAGCCCACTCTTGTACACCCAGGACGCATCTGTATTGTACCGAACTACAATCCAGGTCAAATAAATAATAGTAAATTATGATAAAGGTTGGTAATTAGACGAATTCAGTGGGAGGAACAAATGGGTATGAGTGAAATTAACATTTACCATTTTCATCTTCTATCTCAGTCGGTGCCATGAAGACACGGTTCTCCACCTTCACTCTTCCCCCCGGGCCATAGTGAGGCCCATCCAGTTTGCCATCCTTACACAGCTTAGCCAGGATTTGTGTGGGTTTCATTGGGTCCCGCCACACATTGTAACCATGGCTACAGGAAAGAGCAAAAGCAGTTACAGTTATATCATGACCAATACATTTTATAGATCTATGATAATCCTACAATGTGTAATAGAAGCACACCTTGTTAATGACATAGGTCAGGCCACTACATTCAAGTCAATGTTTACTGAGGTTATAAATCAAGTAAGAAGTAATTTCTCATTAACTTCTATACGATCAGTCTTCTCTTGCAACCCGTGGAGTCACCCTCTGCTGACCATTGTTACGAATGCGGGCTTAAGGCACTCAACATTGACTTCACTTTTCAGATATGGAGGAGAGAGTCTACTTCTTTCATACAGTCTATGTTCACCATATAGAGTGCATGCAACAATGAAAACTTAAGTATTTCTAGCACACGCTGCTACAGGGAGGTCGGTTTTTGATTCTTACATGGCGTAGTTACACGAAATACCACACGTTGCTCTGTGTTTGCTGTAGAAACGGTTCTCCAGGTCAAGTTTGGTTTCTCCAATCAGATCATCGGTTCCCACCAGGTCCCAGTCATAAATTGACACTGTGAGTGTGGAATCCATAGGGAACGTGGCCTCCACGTCAAAGGATCTGATAAAAAGAGAAATACAGCATTTGTCAAGTTTACAAGCATATTTGAAAACATGCATAATACGTTTCAAACATATTGATCGTTTTATCAGAAATAAAGCGTTTCTACTTACTTGCCAAACAAAGGGTTCAGCTGTTTTGAGATGTAGTTCTCTTTGTCTTTGATCTCTGTCTTTCCCAGTTTGATTGCAATGTATGGATCAGCTTTCCCATTGATGTCAGCGGGATGCAGATCAGTTGCCTGCCAAACAAAAGATAGATAGCTTTGGATAACTAAGGTGGAATAAAAGTACAGTATAGTACAACCATGGTAACCAAAGTTTTCTATTTGCAATATAATTTTAATCGTGCAATCCTGCAATGACAGTTAATGAATCCTTGAATCAGACCCACCCTGATAACGTAGATGCGGACGAGGACATTAATGGGATCGTTGTGAGGAATGTTCTGAAACATTCCCATGTTGGAGTCAAAGCTCATGTCTCTGGGCATGTCATCTGACACTTTGTACATGCACATTGAACCCTAAAGGGACACAGTCAAACAAATAAATCGTTAAATTGCAAAAAATACTGGGGAACAACATATTACCTAAAAACTTTTCCATGGTGTGTAATACATTCTGTACTGTCTGCAGTTGTCTTATGTCAGCTACATAAAAGAGTGAGCTATGACAGGCTGGTCTTTAATAAATTAAATATGTATTGTACTCTATACATTTTGTTCTTACTTTGAATTTTCCAACAATTCTGTCCTCATCCGTCACATTTTGGTCGTCATCGTCACCGCCTTTCCCCCTGAACAGATTAAAGCTGTGGAGCCAGTCTTCAAAGCCGTCAAACTCACCCTCCAGTTCCTTTGGGTACACCTTGTTTGAAAACACAAATTTATCAACATATAAATTTGGTTTTGAATTACATGTTTTTCAAAAAATGCACCTGCTTATACCAATCCCATCTTGACATGTACAACCAACAAGTATATAATTGCTCTCAGGTGAGGTGTAGATGCTGAGTCAAGTACCTTCAGCTCATCCAGCTTCGGCTTCTTCCTCTCAAATGGATCTACTCCAGGCTTCTTTTTGTCCTTCTTTCCTTTTCCTCTCTTTGTGCCTTTCACAGGAGATTCATCAGGTTTGATATCTGAGTACAGGTTAGCGGTGAGGACGGAAAGAAGAAGGGGGTGTGGGGGTTTGGAGGAGCAGAGCACTCGAGACATGAATTCCACATGAAAGTTGCCAAAACCAGCTGTTACTGTATACAACAAGCATACCATTGAATTGTATACTATTAAAGTATACAGTTCAGTGGGGATACTTGGTGGTGTGACAAGATCCTCCAGGCAGGCAGGTGTGTTATCTCTGAAAAACTCATTAAAAACAAGTTTGACTGTTTGGTTGTCATTATCATCCACAGTCAAGTTATGTCAAAGTATATTATAGTAATATGCACCGCATAATAGTTTAAACTACATTTGCATCATAGGATGTATAAAAGAAGTGGACATGGCCTCAAGGTCTGAAATAAAAACAAGTTTGACTGTTTGGTTGTCGTTATCATCCACAGTCAAGTTATGTCAAAGTATATTATAGTAATATGCACCGCATAATATAGTTTAAACTACATTTGCATCATAGGATGTATAAAAGAAGTGGACATGGCCTCAAGGTCTGAAAAGTGAAGCCAATGCTGAAGTGCCTTAAAGCTGTATTCTTTCTAATGGCCAGCAGAGGGCAACTCAGCTGGTTGCAATTCTGATTGTATAAAAGCCTATGAGAAAATGACTCTCAGTCTCACTTGATTTATTACCTCAGTAACATTTTCCTAAGTAGTTTATGATCTCAATCTCTAGTTTCAAGTGTTCTTCAATACAGCGTGATGTTCATTTGTAAAATTATGGTCCCATTAAGAGTAAAATAGATGATAAAGCAGGGTAGGCTTTATGGAGTGACTACCTTGTGATCGACTACTCTACCACAGCCTCAAGCAAACTCAAGGCTCCAAAATGGTAGTCCACAAACCAATGGGTGACGTCATGGTGGCTACATCCACTTCTTTTATACAGACCATGATTTGCGTGCACAATATGTTGTGTCATATCATAAATAGTTGATTCTGTTCAGCCTACTTGGCACAGCGCAGAATCAACCATGTAAATGTATTTTCTATCAGAAAAACAAATATATTCACTGTATTTTTTCATTGACAACTTTCATGGCAAGCATATGGCTAATATGCATATATGGGAGAGAGAAAGCGGTTGTCCCACTTATGGAAATTTGGATTCATGTCATCATCTACATGGAGGCATTCTTGAGCTACGAGGGCTATGAGGTTCACTACTGCACTGTAGAGGAAAACAACAATCAAGAGTTAGCGAACTCATAAAAGGTGAACATGCATTGACATAATTTGAATGGTCAAAGTGTAATAAGTACATGATTGTACTGTGGTTAGACGTGTGATGCCCTCTGATCTAAAGAAAGTATGTGAGTGTATTTTTTGCAGTTTAATGACATGAAAAACATGACTGATATGCTACTCCTCATTAGGTAAATGAGTGCTTTTAGCTACTATCTGATTTAGGGCTGATAAAGAGGTACAGGAAAGCATGCTGAATAATGTATAACTTTGAAATTGATGACATGAATAAAACTCTGGTCTTGTTTGCCATTTTATCTGGTTTTACCTCCGCCATCTGCAAGGTCCATTTCATCTTTGTCCTCTGAATCTGAAAGAGCAGCTTCTTGAGCCTTGAGAGCCTGTGGGAGCAGAACAAGGTCATTTCTCAATTGAAATTATCAAGACCAAAACAAGATACTTAGGTTAAGATCTGAGTCAATCAAGATTATTTTTTAAGTAAGAGAATTTAATTCAACCTGCCCTGATACTTTAAAGCTTAATTTTATCCAGCTACTGCAGCCAGTAAAGCAGAAGAAGACTCAAAATGGCTGCTTCCTGTTACTCACCTCTGTCAAAGTTTCAATGGAGGCAAAATATTTGGACCACCAGTCCAACATGCTCTCATCGAGTTCCTCCTCTTCAATCTCATCACCCTTCTTCCTCTTCTTCTTCTTCCCCTTTCCATCCTTATCATCATCCTTTTTGTACAAAGATGTATCAAACATGTTGTCAGTAAAGCTTTAGGAATTCTCGCAACAACAGAAGACCTTTTAATTTTGATTAATCAAGTCAAAAGCAATTTGCTTACCTCAACTTTGACCACAGCATCAGAGCACTGGGTAGAAAATCAGAGTGGGTAATGTCAAACATGACATTTGTTAGCTTTCTACTGTCTGTTTTAACCTTAATGCAGAATTTTTAAACTTACAGAGTCTAGTTTGACCACAGTGTCCATCTTCTTGAAAGCAGGCTCAGGTTCCATGTTGACGACAATGATTTCCTCTGAAAGATAAACAGAGAATGTGAATTAATTTATCTGAATAATCATAAACTGTCTGATCACAATTCCTGTTAACAATGTTATCACATGGGTAAACACGTACTGTACTTTCTCTTTTCAGTTTGGATTACTGTATGTGTAGGAATAATGTAAAAGAAACCGCACTACAGTATAAGATGACTCCAGGTTTTAGTTTATACCTGTGGTAGTCCAGTTGTTGGCCTGCTTGTCTGTTGCCCTGTAGATGAATTTCCGCAGGCTGGTGACAGCATTGGAGCCAACCAGAGTGTAGCGGCCAAAAGCCCTGCAGTCCACCACTCGGATGTTCAGTGGTGGGTGAAGCAACTCATTCTCAGGCAGATCCTGATGTGCAAAAATCCAGAATTAGTTTGACTGACAGAAATAATTGTACAGAAATTAGTTTTTAGATGCATCTCGGAGCTTATTTTCTAAACTGCATGAAATGTAAATGTGAGCTTAAGGGATATTCAGAAAATACATTTTGCTGCTGCCCCCATCCACAGCAGTACATTGCTTAGCTTCCATGACGGCACCCCTGCCACTTCTCCAAACTGAGGGTGTGTTGACTGCCATGTGACTACGGATAAGTACCTCATACAACCCCAATTTAAAAAAAATAAAATAAAATAAATAAATAAAATAATAAAAAAAAATTAAATGACATATTACCACTTCAAACCACTTGACAAGGGTGCTGAAGTTGGGGTTTTTCCTGTAGTTGGGGATGAGGGCTGACTGGACTCCCTTTCCGGCACATTCGATGTCCACACGAGGCCGATCCACCTGGGCCAGATTCACCCTCTTCAAGTCCCTCAAGCCCCAGAACAAAACCTAAAACGACACGAAGGGTTGGGTGATTGTGTAGTTTAAATTCAATTTCCTGTTAGTAAATAAATAACACTGGTCAAGTTAAAGCTAAAACAAAGTATTCACCTCAATCCTGTACTTGCTGAGCACCGGTCTGATCCCCAGTGGTACAGGCATGATTGGGCCGCGGTCCATATCTGTGGGACCGTCTATGGGAGGCAGGTCAGCTCTCCCATTGGGACCAATCTGACAGAGGATACAAGGAAAACTTTATAAATAATTTATTTTCAATATAATCTGATAATTTTAGCCCCATTTACAGTACTCTCAAAAATAGATGGTGTCTATATCTGTCTAACGGCCCTGACACACCAAACTGACTGTCAGCCATTGGTCAATGTCGCGCTGTAAGGGGAATCTGTCGCCCTAATTTTTGCGTGGCAGCTTGCTCCGTTGGCACTGGTCGGCCCTTGTCAGCTGTTTTTCAGCTGATTCCGCATGTTAAATGCCGGTGGAGCCCGTCAGTGAAAGAAAATCACTTGACTGGCAGTTAAGCTCAGTGCATAAGAAGAATAAACGGAAGTGAGCAAAGTAAGATTATTTTTTTTAGCCATTGAGCTCTTTAGCAGAAATGGTTCGCAACTGTTTGTGTTATTGTTCACTAGAAAATGGTAAACATCCTTTGTCCCTTCGACACTGGATTGTGTTGTTAATGTGCTAACTGGCTACGTAGCACCTTGTCTGGTTTGGTGTGTCTGGACCTTCACCTGCAACAGTTCAAAGGCTGCCAGCATTTCTCCGGCACTGCAGTTCCCACGGTAGATCTGATAGTACTCCAGTTGGGGAGGGAAGCGCGGGGGACCATAGTGCTCATCCGCCATCTTGACCACAGGCTTGGCAAATGTTCTGCCCATGAAGTCAGCTTTACCCTGAAAGCATAACAGTCAATGAAACCTTAAATATCCGTCCTGTAAAACATTGTGGTTTGAATATTTGAAAGAATGGTCTTTTTAGCCTACCATTATCCAGTGAGTCAGTGTTCATGTTACCATGGCCTCATTAAAGAAAAGGTGTTTATGGTGTAATCGTTTATTATTTGATTTTTCCTATCAGCAGGAAGAAACATGGCTTGAGATGCACATGTTTCTTGGCAGACTAGATAAAAAACCATTGAAGATCAAAGAGCCCAAAAGAAAAAATAAGCAACATACCTAAAATAACCAGTGAACTGCAAAACAGACACATGTATTCATATAATGTCAAAAGATCATTCACTGCTTTATGTTTAAATAAAATAAAATCTCTCTTGCAGTTAGTGGTTAAAAAGAGTCCCAATTCTCTGTTGGCCACATACAAAAAGCACAAAGTGTCACTTAAAGGAATGCAACAGGTATAAGTTGATGAGAGTCCATCTATCCTTATGGACATATCTTATCCCTCTTGCATGCCTTTCAATACAATCTACTCTGCACGCATTACAGTGCCTCTACAGTACATCAAGCCATCAGAATCCACACTCTACTTATCCAAAGGGTCATCCAAAACAATGGTGTTATTGTCAGGAACAAATATAAAATTGTCAGTCAGCAAAAGCATTCTTTCAAATATAATTCATATCAGGCTGCTTTTGACAAACACATTTACTCAGGGCATATCACACACTGGATGTAGACTCATTAAGGACATGTTAAGTCTTAGATTTCAAGTGAAAGACAGGCAGACTGTTTAATTATTAGGATGATAAGGGTGGAGGAGAATGGTTGCTATCTGGTAATTCAAGCTGTGTGATGGTAGACTGTTTTGTCACATTAATACAAATGGAAAAAGACAGGCGTGTCTATTTCAGATCAACCCTTACCACTGTGTCTTGATCATAGATTTCAATGACGATAATGGGAGGGTCATCTCTCAGTTCGGTGGCCTCTCCAAACAACTCCACATTCTCAAAGACCAGCAGCTGGTCCCATGTCGGGCACAGAGTCTCAGCCAGCACCTGGAAACAAAACAAAACAGAACATGTCATTAAGATGAATCATATCTCAGGCTGACAGCTGACTTCCTTAGAAGCCTTCTGTGCGTGCTCACCTCGGTGACCTGGCTTTGTGTTGAGAAGAACACTCGAGCAAAGGGATCAGACAGACCTGTGCTGTCAGCAGCAAACAGGCTGCGCGCTTGGTACATGTGGACCCTCAGCTGGAAGATCTGTTTCACTGTAGAGAGATAAAGACACTCATAAATGAATCAGTCAATAAATAAGACTTGATGCTCATTCATTCATTCAAAATCTATGTATACTCGAGATATCATTGAGGGGAGAGGGTGAGTAGTAACATGTTACAAGTGACGCATGAGTTAAAAAGGAGTTATGAGTAAACTGATTTTAAGAAGGTGCCATATTTTGTTCAATATGTGTTGTGCATTTACAGACATTTGTGAAAACTATAGTAGGATTATCCTAATTTAAATAAAATTAAGGTATTTAAAATATCACCATTCTGTCAATTGATAACATACTTAACATATTGTAAAAATCTCATTTTATTACATAAGCCCTTTTATTTCAGTGTAAAGTTAACAAAATAAAAATACTGATTTGGTTGACGGTCTTACTCATGTAGGTGAGGCTGATGGGAGGTGAGCACGGCAAGCCAGGTCCTCTGGATAACTTATTCTCCTCAAATCCATTGGGCAGACCATTCAGGTAGTCTTTGCGCTGTCTAGTCAGGCCCAGCCACAGATAAATCTCTATTTTAGACTGGACCGTCCAGCCAGCAGGCCCAAAACCTTTCTTACCAGGGATCTTCAGTATATGAGGAAAAAATAACACTAAATTATTTAATCCTTCACAAGGGTGAAAGGGAATATGATGCAACATTCAAAATACATAGCAGATTAGATGTAGTGTAAACTCACCCTGAGAAAGATTGTCTTGACTTTGCCACAGTCCTTCCCTGTCTCCTCCTCAGTACTGGAGTAAAGGATGTCTTTGGAGGGAACACGTGCATAAGCAATGCGCTTCCCATTACTTATCATCCATATGAAAACATCAGGAACGCTGTGTTGAGGCTGCAGAAAGAAAGAACACTCACATTAAACATGAAATGACCTCAACGTAACAAGCATGTACAACAAAAAAAAATCATTTGTAACACAAGTAGACGTAATGTTGTAGATCTCACCTCAACAGCCAGGAAGCGCAGCCTTGTGAGGAAGTTCTGAGCCAGCTTGATTTTGTCTCTCACTGTGCTTTTCTTCACCTGTGACCTCATGGCTTTAGCTTGCTGGCCGATGTTCTCCTAAACCCAGAAACAGACCAGCATTTAGCGAGACAGTACAAATACTAACAATAAACAAGGAGAAAAAAAAACGCATTATTTTTAATTGACATACCACTTCTGACATGCACAGCTTCAGTCTCTCCCTGTCAAGTTTGGTTCTGCCAGACTGATTCTGGTCCTTGTTTGCCAGCGAAAGAAACTGACTGAAAGAGGTGGAGCTCAGTCAGTTTCAAAGTCTATAATAATCTATTAGACTTAAAGATGGGGTAGGCAGGGTTTTTTTCACCAATGGGGAGAAAATGTTATAAAAAACTTTCCGCATATTGTAATTTAAATGGTTCTGCCCCTTCTCTTGGCTCTGTTTTCAGGCTTTAGAAAATCTAGCCTGTGATGGGAAATGTTGGCCAATCACAGGTCATTTCAGAGAGAGGATGTTCCTATTGGCTGTTCCACAAATGCAAATGTGCATCCACATCCCTTCAGGATGACGAACTTATCAAAAAGGGAGTCTAATACCCTTTTTCCACCAAAATTAGCGAATATATGAAGTTTTTTTTAAATGTGAGAAAACACGCTAAAAATAGGTGACAGAGTCTGACAATAAACACGTGTCAATATTGGCAAAACGTTTCAATATGTTGCTAAGTGTTGAGCCGTCTGCTAACTGGAGCCAAAGGCTCATGGCGGCAGTTAATTCAAGTTCATATGTATGTAGCTAGTATGAGCTAGAGCTCAAATCACAGTATGTCATGTCATATAGCTTTACAGGCCCACAAGTTTGCCAAGAAAACACCGTTTTTGGTAATTCTCCTAGAAGATCACAAGCATGATCAGGATGATTAAATTAAATGACTAGTACTCGTATAGGTTACTGTATGAAATGTGTCCATATGCCCATGCTTGTCTGGTGGAGTGGTTTAGGACAGAGAGGATAGAGCTGCAGGAGGAGGGCTGTATTTTCACATTCTGGCATTTTGTTTGCCTTCTCCAGAAAACTGCCTACCCCAGCTTTAACATTCAAAACAGCTCATTTTAAATGTATAGTTGAAGTTTGTGATGACAGACCTGCAGCCCTGGCTGAGTTCCTCCAGAACGCCTCTCAGTCGGCGCTCAGGATAGGACTTCTCTGTCTTGATGATCTCTTGCACATCATTCAGTCCGTCCTCCTGCGGTAGCAACAGAAGAGTTTTAGGCTCAGTCAGATAAAGTCAGAAACTGTATTTAAATGCCAAATCAATTCATTTCTAATACTATGCTCATCTACTTAGTGGTAAAGTGTATGACTTGCTAGTTTGTGTGCAATGTTGTCTATAATGTTGGCATTGTACAGCCTCCTTCTCTGGTCCTGCCACCAGCTCTTGATGTAGATACACGGCTTCCTCTCAAAATAGGGCAGGTGAAAGTAGTTTCTGAGGATACAAATAAGGAATACATTCCATCAAAATGAAAATACCCTGGGAAGTTAAACTGTGATGTTGACTGAGGTACACTGATCCTCAAAAACGCATTGAACAAAGTAAAGTGAATCTAATAAGCAAAGTGTTACATTGGCAATGAATAATTCTGGTCTGGTTAGATTGTGTACTCTAAAATAAGTAAATATTCAGCACTGTTTTAATGACTTTAAACTCAAAATCATGATACAAAAGCAGTTCATCAGTTGTTGTTTTTTTAGTAGGATATGTTCATAAACAACAGTTTGTTAGTCGTCACTCGACAATGGTGATGTGTTTTGCTCTGACCGGTCAGTGATGACAGGTTTCATCGGAGGAGTAGTCGCCACTGAAGTCAGGTCCCCGTCATCTTCTGCCTCCTCCTCGCTGGAGTTGTGGATCAGTTCAGTTTCCTCTTCGTCACCATCTCCTCCACCCTTCTTGCCCTTCGTTTTTGGCCTCGCCACCCCATCAATCTCATTTCCATAGTAACCTGGCAACAGCAAGCTTTGTTAGTAGTCACACCTTTAAATGTGCTGCACCACTGATGGTATTTTAGTCTCCAAAACAGCTCACTTTCATATAAACTAAAACATTATCATTTTAATATTTACAGTGATTCTAAAAACTTCTGCAACTTTCAAATTCCTTTACTTTCAACTTTTTCCAAATTCCTCTTACATAATGAAAATTTAGCAGTGGGAATTTTTGACAGAAGAATTTGCAAATTCTCCAATAAATTCTGTACAGAAATTAAACTGACAATAAGGTTAAGTGTCCAAAGATCCAAACTGAGCCTCAGGATGAGACAGAGAGAGACATGAGGGAAAGTGAGACAAAAGAGCAGGTAATGAAAAGTACCTATGGTGACCTCGAAGTTGATGGGCTTATCACCAATCTTTCTGTCAATCATTGTGGCCTCCAGGAAAGATCCAAAGAGAAAAAACTCCTCAACCTTCCCGGTGGCAGTCTGTGAAATAGACAAACAAGTGTGAGAATGTGAGTCTTAACTTTTTTTTAAATAAACTAGAAGGGCATTCGGAGAGTGTAGACCTCTACCAAGGGCCAATAGTCCATTCCTCTATGATATGCAAATCTGCAAATGAAACCACTTTATATGATTGGATATACTTCCAAAACTATTTGAACAATGTCAAAATAGGATCATTATCTCAGCTGTACATCTATTATATACTTCTAAATGGAAATATTTCACAGTTAACTTATATTTGTTAAATCCAGAAAACACTTTATTAGCCCATCATGTACATATGTAAAAAATATCAAATGCTTAGACTGAAATTACATCATGAACATGGCAGCTTGCTGTCAAAAAGAGTTGCTACAAAAAACTGTAGGATCACAAGGAAGAAATTATCACTTGAGCCAAATTTTTTAAAAGCAGATACTGGCATATACAACTATCTCAGATGCAGGTATGTTGGAAATTACGATGCTGAGCAAGAGCAGTGTGCTGAATCTCCATTTCTCAAGACTTAAATTGATGAATGAATGAATGCCCTGCTGGTGCTTATATTCTTGTATCTATTATACTTTTTATACTTTTTTTATACCTTGTTTTGTGCACTTTATCTTTTACTATTTATTATCTGTCTATTTCTGACATGACTTGAAGTGTTTTTTGCACAAGAAGTCCTCTGTACCCAGACTGTGTCCAGGTGTACAAATGGCAAATAAAGTTATCTTTTCTTAATATTTCTGGTGGAGTTTATTGCAAACATTTTACAACTGAAGCTGTGTTGCTATGGTGGCAGTTCTCCTATTAAACCACTGTCTGCTCCATAACAACTGCTTTCTCTATGAAGTTAGAGAACATGTGTAAGCTACCCCAGAGGATTACTGGTACCTGTGGCGGTGGCAATAAAAATGTACAAACTGAACAAATTTTGACAGCTGTCGCACTTTGATGACAAATGAAATGTAGGTGTCCTGACAACCCTGTAATACAAGCTAACGGACAGTGAGAACTGAATCCCTGATGACTTGGGGGTTGCAGTCTCACTGTGCTCAATTGTATTTGCTGTGTGACTTACATTGTCCACCAACAAAAAGAAGCCACAATAATGCAAACAGCATGTTAATAATGCACCGGGTGGGCTAAATACAGACGATTAATAATTCACAACAACCTCTGCACAATGACCTGTCAGTAGGAGTCACAATTGACTTCCTCTGCATGGCTGCTCATCCGAGCAGGAACCCACCTCTGAGATGTTGGGTACTCCCTCCACCTGCACTTCTGTGGAGCTGGTAATGTCAGGCGAGGAGGGGTCCAGGATCTCTACACCCAGGCTGATGAGCAGGCGGGCCCTGAAGGACACGCCCTCTCCGAGCCCTTCGTTTAACTCCTGGTACTCGTCCATCAGGGTGTAGGTACGAGTGGAGCCGTACATGTTAACCCAGGCAGGTCCCAGCGTGGGGAGGAATCCTGAGAGATCGAGAATACATTTTATTTGCAAGGCATGGATGCTTTTAACAGCACTGAGTAGATCTGATTGCAAAGTCAACAATCCTGCATGCTTATCATTTACAAATGTATTAAAGTTGCTCAACCCGATCAATCACATCTTGTCCAGGTAAGAACAAAGTTTCAGAAATTCAAGAACTTCAAGAAAAAAGAGCAAGTTATACATCACCTTTGTCCCCATCATTGGAAATCTTCTTTAGGTCCAGGAAGTGTGTTCCTATAGCAACATCATTCACTTTGTCTGAGTCGCGGATCTGGATCTTCATGCGATTGCACAGTGGTGGAAACATCTCAGTGAAAACTATTTGCTCGTTCCAGATGGGCTCATAGCAGCTTTTCTGAACTGTTGTTTTCCCCTGTAATCACACATTAAAATCACATATATATTTCAACTCAGGGATCATTATGTTTGCGTAATTTGTATTTTTGAGCGGGCTGAGATGAAACAGAAGACGGAGGGCAATGAATGTTTGGCATTGTTACTATTACTTACTTTCTGCCCAGCAAACAGTACTTGGACATAGGGATCAACCAGGTCCTTATTTTCTCCTATGAAGGCCTTTTTGACATTGGCCATGATGCTGGTGTTCATTCTGGGGAGTCCCTCTGCTCTGTAGACCTTCAGGTAATACCGAGCCCACTGACGCTCTGCAGGCACGCCCTCTGGTATTAAGAGATTGCTGAAACAGAAATGGGACATGGAATCTACCATAAATAATTGGAACATCCATAATTTTGTATCTATTTTTTATTATATATTGTATTCTCACTCATGTCTAAATAATCTCACTGCAACATGTTTGCAACTGTATGAGGCCAAATTGCTACAAACATTTTTATTTTTTTTGCTTTCCCTTTTCCCTTAACTTTTCTGGATTAATATAGTTTTGTTATAGCTCCTTTTTTTCTTAGCTATCCCTTTAAAATGAAAAGAAATGAAAAGAAAGACTATGAATCAATCTACATGAAAATATAGCTGAAGAAACTGCAGTAGGTTTTTGGTACAAGACACTTCCTCTATCTCTATTTGTCATGCCTGCTGGAACTCATTTTCACTGAGGGTTGCTGTGAGGTACATATGTGTGCGCTTAACTATGAATGTGCACACACTGCCAGCTGCAGACCACTGTTCAAGACCAACGAACAACAAAACTAGGGTTTTTATTTACCATGACATAATTTTTAGCGAGATATCAGCAGAGAGAACGTATTTTAAGCCAAACATGATCCTTTCCTAACCCTAACCAAGTGTTTTTTGCTATTTGTTGTCTGTCCACATTCCTTATGTGAACTTACAGTATATTTTAGAAGAATAGAGAATAAATTCACAATAAAAAAATGGTGTTACCCCTCTATGTCATCTTCGTCTGATTCATTGGCCTTGTGTGGAGTCTTTATTGTGTCTCCTTTGGCCACGACTGCAATATCACACTTCACGTAGCCTTTACAGCCCGCTGAGATGTCATCAGGGTCGGACAACAAAGCCCACTTGTGGTAAAACTGATGCTCTGCGAGACAAAAGAGAAGACCAATTAATTAAAATATCAGTGTCATTGATTCCTAATAACAAAGCTGATTTTCATTGATTCTTTACCGGGCTGGGAGTAGATTGTGCCGACATCCAGTTTAAAAGTTCCGACCAGTGTTCCACTACGCAGGAGATTTTTGGAGTGAATCACCTGAGGGTTGGTTCAGGGAAACAAACACTGCAACTTTAAATACACTTGTCTTGAATGAATAAAGTTTTATATTACACTGTTATGAATCAAACAACTTACAGACAACTTCAGGATTTTGTCAAACATAACATCTGGAGGGACGTGGAAGTCGAACACAAAATACTGGAAACAGAGAAGAGTTGGTGATGGGATTGTTAGTATCAACCCTGTATTTAGATATATAATAGACTTTTTCACAACTAAAATAAATAAATATTGCAATGACTGACTCACTTCATTGTAGTATGGGCAGTTGGTCGATTCCTTCATTGAGGTGTACTTTTTATCTTCTCCAATCTCCACACAGACCATTGGATCCATGTTCAGTCCCACCAGCTGCCTGGCTTCAATCACTGTCACACTGACCTGAAATTAAATCATAAAATAACTGAATCTCAGGACAGGCATTACGAATAAGCTTGGGCTATAAATGCTATAGTGTGTGGCATCATTTTATGGTACATGGTTATCTAAATACACTCCATAACCACTAAATAAATAAAATCAGCACACATTAAAAAGTTAAACTGGGCCAGTAAAATGATGGGTAAGATCTCTCTTACTTGGTAATCTATAGGTCTTCCAGAACTGGGCTCCATCTTTATGTCTGGCTTTGATCTGTAAGACAATGTGAGGGTGTGAGACATTAGTGTGAATCCTAATCCAAATTCACATGATTAACAATAGCAAGACAAATGTGTTAATGCAGCCATGTGCACAACAGAACCATGCTTGCCTCTTGTTTGATACATTGGTGGTGACGGCTGTGACTGAGGCCAGTGAGATGGTGTCAGGATCTGGGCCTCCTCCCATGAACATGCCCTGGCGATCCAGGTCCTCTGTCTCCAGAATAGCTGGCTCATCTGGACATCATACGACAGACACACAATTAGGACGACTTGTACTGAAATTCAACTATGTAAAAATTGTGACAGTGATTTTTCCACCATTTAACATCCCGCTAAAACATTGTATTGTTTATTCATCCTGGGAGCTTTTGATAAAAGTCAGGGACAAGTGAAAATGGCAGTGCATGACATTTAAAATCACTTGTAGCAAAGCTGAATGTAATTTAGTCTACTGCAGGACTGAGTAATAAATGCCCAAAAAGCTACTGTGCTACTGTGCTACACAACAAGATCAAAATATTAAAATATATGATAATTGATGCATCTGTAGAGAAAATCTTTTGTACTTTGGTTTGACAAAATGTTCTCTAATGGGTTACAGTGGGCTGTAAGCCAGCACCAGTTTGTAATATCAGCCAGGACTTCCTATCTTATTTGACCTAATCTTCTGTCATCCATCTCAGCTACTGATACCTCCGTTTCTGTCCTCCTTGTGTCCACGGTGCTTACTGCGCTTCATGGTTCAAAACGATTCTTTGTGTGCTCTGTGAAAGAAATGTAAAGAGACTCACTGTTTCATAGACAATAGGTTTATGAAGAAATCTTTCAATTAATCAAAAAACAAAGAAGGTAACATGTATTTTTGCAGGCCAATCACATTTTCTATATTCTGCAGTCCGTACCCCAATTCTTATGTCTGAACAGCCCAACAGCTAATTGCTCCAAAGAATTCTCAAGAGCAACTGGAAAATGCCTGAATTATTAAGAGCATTTAAAACATTTAATGCACAAGTATTCAAAAACTGTATGACTTAGACAACATGTTTCAAAGTGTCATGACAGAACTAAAGTACAGTTTATATGCTACCATTTTAACAGGGGTGTCTACGTGCTACCACACCCTGGATTAGCCTTCAAAAGGGGCTTTCAATTATTCAAATGGGCTGACCTTAATACATCAATTAAAGAGGATACATTTCACACGCATTGTGAAAAAATAATACACTTAAAATGATTAATCTGCAGTATTTAATTAGCAAAGTGCCCTTTTCACAGGCGCACAGTTTTAATTTGAAAAGTTCAATTTTTTTGCTGTGATCAAGTGTCCTAATTAAAACACTGACATTTCAGAAGTATACACAAAGACCTACAGCCGTTCATGGAGGGCTGACACTTTTTTGACAAGTGTTTTCTTTACTTTTTTAGCATTTTCGTCACATTTTCAGAGTTGCATGTAATAGTCAAAAATGGAAAGCGAAGTTGAACACATTAAAGCTATGTTACAATGCTTGAAACTCTGCAAAATAATGTAACACCCTTACAAGTTACATGTTGCACATTGAAAGACTCATGACATTTAGGATTACAAAGATGCATGCAATGAAAAATGACCGCGAGAAAACAGAATTTAAAGTTTTAAATATTACTGCAGTGTTCAAACAGAAAAATTCAACATTTTAACTGAAATACTAAAGTAATCATCAGGGAGTCCCTCCTCAAAGAACCTGTCTTTTGGGTATGTTGCAAAACACCGAGGCCTAACTGCCAAAGTTTACTTGCTGTATCAACATACTGATGAAATATAAAGTTGTAATACATACCATACAAGGAAATTATGCTCTTGTCTCCCTCCTCTGAGTAGCTCCAAGAGGTTTCCTGCAGGGGAAACAGCAACTTTTTTTCCTCTGAGATGGAAGCAACACTACATAAACATTTTAGACATTTACACAGCAGTAAGGAATAAGGCTACAAAGTAAAGTTGTACAGAAAACTATTGGGTTTGTCCAAGTCTGGAGTTGGGCAGGAGTGATGTGATACACCAATGAATAGTGCATGAGTGTTGAACCCGAGACTGGTAACTATAACTAGGGGCTGCTGAGAGACGTCACTGTGAGCAGAGTCTGCCAATCCGCATAGGCCGTGCATGAAACAAAAGGAAATATTAAACATATTTTTTCTTGAATTCTAAATCCTTCTTTAAGATGGTTGCTGAAAAGCATATCAGCATTTTTTACACACAGGGGAAAAGACATTAAATTAACCCAAGTGATGAATTTTAATTGTATAGTGATTCTCCACAATGGAGCCTTAAAGTAATAAATAATCACAAAGTACAAGATGTTGCCTTTTGTGCTGTTCAGAAGTAAAATAATGCAACATCAGGCATGCTACAAAGTGAAGAGAAACAACCAATTAAAGTCCTTGTTATACTTAACACACTTTGGCACTGTGCATCTACTTGTCACCGTGGTATATGTGTGTAATGCTGTATATATTGTAATGTATATCAAAACAGTACTTCACTGGAAAAGCTTCAAAATGTGTGAGGATGAGGTAATCAATAAATTGCAGTGTCACTAGTGATAGAATTTCATGGAAGTAAACAAAATGCCAGGCCAAGCTAGTTGGAAGAACGCTCCCTTTAAATCTTTAATAAGGTGCTGCTCCAAACTGGGTCTTGGTGCAGACACACAGTCTTTTGTCTTGCAATCACCAAATGGTGTCAAGTCCTATTTGCAACACCTTCAGTTTCAAATTCATTCAGGTTTGAGTCTTTAAAAACTGACCTCAATGTTGAATCACACAAGATCTGTTGATACATTTGCATATTTACTTGAATAAATAAGGATCAAAGGTGGTATGATGTGTTTCCCCACCAAAAAACCTGTTAAAAGCACTGATTCTGTTGCATTATTTTGCTAAGTTAAGGCATGCTTTAGCAACCTCTATTCAATGCAACTTCTATTCAACGCTGGAGTACAACTCATCATCTCATCAATTACACATACAGGCAGTCTGTAAGCCATACGTCAAAGTCTAAAGTTGCTGGTGTCCGATGAAACAAGGCTCTAAAATATTTAAGTGCTCCAGTCAGGGTTGCATGTGGCATCCTTATTATGCGGAGGTATCACTGTTCACAACAAAAGAAATAGATTTTGCTTAGAGGGAATAACAGGGAAACATGCAATCATAATTATTAAATTGGGGAAAAATCTTGGCTCTTCTCACTTATGGAACTTTTAGCAAACTAAGTTTAAGGATACATATATGAAATAGAGGATGCATCAAACAAAACATTATGGTTAACTTCATGCAACTACTTTCCATGTCTCTGAACTGTAAAGGATGCATCCTTTTCCTGACTGTTCAGCTGGAAGTGTGTGATACTCTCAGCGACACCAACCTGACCACTCTGTTGAGGGATTCTGCCTTTAATTACATGATTCACTACCGCCTACGAGGGGTTGAGGAGATCCTAGTTCCTCCAGGATGGCCAGTAACCATGTCAGCAATCGTGCAAAGTTACTGGTTGCCCCTGCAGTCTTATATACTAACCTCATTCTCTGATGGCTGTTGTCATCAAACACAACTTTAAACACTCTGAAGCTGACATCAGCCACCAAACCAACATTCCAGGGTTGACTTTTCTCATCTGATAGAGAACAAAAAATATTTTCATTAATTAAAAAACAATTATGTGCAACCCTGCTTTGCATCAGATAATCTCTCAGTGGAGATGAGCTGTCTCTGGTGCCAGATATCAGCTTTACAAAGGAAAAACTTTTATATCTATGCTGTAAAAAAGTTATTATTTGTATTATGGAGGAATATTTAGGTAACACTAATGCATATGCATGAGCAAGCAACCAAGCCGTTAAATTGACACCTTTGACAAAGTCGTCTAGGGTGAACCACAGAATGACTTGATACCAACCATGCAATCTTATCCCATGTAGGTCCAGTGTCCAAAGCCCTATTTTGGCTGTTGGTTGTAGACTGGTTATCACCATCTTGTTTGTGCTCCAGTGACTCTGTGGGCACACCACCTGACAGCGGTGTAGTGTATCCTTATGACACATTTCTCTCGAATTCTCGGATGGGGGAGTTTGGCAAGCCTCATCCCTGAAACACAGCCAGAGGGCATTGTTATTGTTGGTGTCGGGGGGGCATTATACTAGGCAGCAAGCACGTAGGACCTGACCTCAAGTGACCCCAGGAAGTTACTTAAAATAAATTACTCAGAATCTGAATGACTGATTTGTGCGATCTATGTTTTAAAAAGTAAGACACAACACACTCACTCACAATAAAACCTTTAAGACTGGGTGCTGGATCCTTAATGCAAGTAATGATACAATAAAGATCAGGACAGCACTCAATTTTTAATATTGCCACACCATACTGTGTGACAATATTAAAAACCATACCGTAACACATTAGTGTACTCTATAGAGCCCTAAATTCCAACTTATTTTTAACTTCCCAAGCTACTAAGCAAGCCTGGGAAAGAGACTTGGGCATCACTATCGACGACCTGAAATGGCAGCAAGTGTGGATCCATGCTATGGAAATATCTATTTGCAATCAAATCAGATCTAAATCGCACATATATAACACCTGATCTCAAAGACAAAATGGATGCTAATATTTCTCCACAATCTTATAATGCAGTGTGTTCCCAATTAATACATAGGCTATCTCTCTATGCTTCACACCTCAGTAGATGCTTTTTATAAAGTCTGGGACCCTTGCGTAAAGTACATTGGACTCACACTGTCATCTTCCACATTACAGGTGTTTCCTAAATCGGCTTAGCCAGTCTCTGTACATTGCCTGTAAATCAGCCTTCTTGTTACCTTGCCATTTGTCTATATAGGCTACTTTTTTTGTTAATTAGCGGCTGCTTTTATGTAGTTGTAGGAGGTAACAACAACATGCTGTGTGGCAATATTAAAAACTCAAACTGGAGTGCTGTCCTGATCTTTACTTTTTGTACTCTATGCTTTAAAAATGTCAACAAAACCTTGCACTGTGTTACTGACATGGACAAGGTTCAGCCTATTTGTGGCACACTTTGCTCAACACATCACAAGCCTCCCTTAGACAGTGCTTATTCAGTAACCTAGGTCTTTCATGCATTGCTGAACAGAGCTAGGGCAGCCTCTGGCAAAAATACAGTCTCTACAGTGTACCCACTGCAGATAACATAGTTACTCACTGAGTTTGGGCAACCTGTTGAGGCCACAGTAATGAACCAAAGCACCACCTGGTGGTCAAAGACGCCACATCCTTTCTGTAGTAGCTGGAATATTTGGTCTAAGTAACACTAGTTCACCAGTTCAACCCAAAAATGACTCACATTTTTTCCACACGTTGTTCGGGTGCAAAGGTAGGCTACTTTTAAACTCTAAGCTAAGCTAGCTAGCTCTATAGCCGGCTAAAATGCTAGCTATGACTGCTACTTACGCTAAATTAACTTCTCAGGTTACCGCCACATATTTAAAATGGTTAAACTTTTGCCAATAGTTTCTAAAAATAAGATAAGCAGTACGTTGTATAGCTTAGCAGTTAGCTTAATTAGCTAGCTAATTTCAACTGACGTACGTTGAACGGTCATCGTCAGCAATCCCACGCGCATGCGCAGGGCCGGCCCCAGACGATTAGGGGCTCTGAACAGAATTTGGTTTGGGGGGCCCCCTCATTGTAACCAGCTCACATGGCATTGAACCAACTTTTTTATTGTAAATATCAGTTTAAGCACACACAAGGTAGGAATGAGGATGTAACGACTAAAATGAGAACACAGTATTGTCTATAGAATGCTAAAGGAACGAGTTAGCATTTTAGCATGGTTCTGAAGTCAATGGGTGTATTTAAATAGATTTTATATTGGATGCCAGAATTGATACATGCTTAAGAGAATTTCCAGCTGTGTTCTATACCATATAATGCATCAGTAAATACACCACTTGTGAATTTGAAGCTCTTATGTGTCTTTAAAAAGGTGATTGCGAACAAGTAGCTTATTGAGACAACAGAACATCATCACACTGAACATGACTTTACAGCCTGTTGTGGTGGTGATGTTTAAGTCATGTGATTATAGTATATTTTGTTTATTGCCTAATGTTAGTTTTTTACTTCTAGGGATTGCATTTACGCTTTAAATATCATAATCTGTTAATCTGTGAAAATTATCTTGCTGAACAAACACCTAAGTATCATAAACTTGTGTTTGCCACTAAAAAATATCATAAAAAACAAACATACATATTTGTCACATTTCACACCTCTCACTTAAGTTATCATGAACATGTGTTTTTTTAAACAGTGCCTCAAGGAAAGCTAAGACCAGGGTTTTTTTTCCATCTAATGTTCCGACTGACTGAGAAGAATGGATCCTTTAAAACAACATGTGAGTTCAAGCAGTTTTCCATGCCTCATATTAAACACGTGGTTTAATTAAATGTCACACACGTCTTCCTCCATGTGCTTTTTACTTGGTGGTAAAGTCTGAACGTTGCCAGTAATTTGACTATAATAATTGCTTTTTTCGGCTAGCAGTGATCTTCTTTTAAGGACAAGGCTGAAGTGGCTCTGCAGAGGAAATGCAGGACAATAACAGGCTTCTGAACAGTTTAGTTTCATAACATGTTCAAGCCTTGTTCATGTGTGTCTTTACATGCAGCTATACTTGTTCCACCATATGTCTAATCGTATTTTTGTTGTGGTCAGTGCTTTTCTGCATAGCTGAATTATTTCATCATTCAGTTGGAAGGTGGAGGACATGCAGAGCACCATCCTTGTTCTCAGGCAACAGCTCAACAAAGCTTGTCAGTAGCTGATCCAGGCACAGCTCTCTGCAGCCACCTCTGCAACCCCAGGCCACACAGAACCTGCACACAACAAAGATTTTGGAGAGGGGTGACAAATCGGCCAGAAATACAAGCCCAATTCATTGGACAGCAGCAGGCCCCTCTGGGGAGACGGGAAGCAGCAACACAGACCAGCATTATGTACCCGTCTGCTGGCACAAGTAAACTCTCCAGCTCTAATCGCTCTTAACGATGTGGACCAGCTTAGTCAAGCCCATGAGACCGTGGACACCCCTGCAGGTAGTGAAATCTCCCTCACACAGCATTCTACTCACACAGACTCAAACTGAGACTCTCAGGGGGAACGTGTCAACAGCACTGCAGACTCACATCGTATCCACAACAGGTCGAATGTTGGAGCGTAGGGCCCCTTCAAACACAAGCTAACTTTACTTGAAAGATTTAATTGAGAATTTATTGAGCATGAAAGTGAACATCCAGTGACAGGGGGGAAATACATTGCCATTGATAAAACTGTAAAAGCTCAAGACTACTCTCAGATAGCAAGAAGAATTTTATAGCTCATTTCAGCAACAAGGCAATGCAAAGTGCTCTACACAACACATCAAAAACATTGAGACAAAGTGCAAAAGAAACACATTATGAAGTGACATTTCAATTTGATTAAAAACAAAGCAACATAATGAATTTTTCATTTTTAACAAGGTAACTAATTAGTCATCTTGAACCTAACACATTTTAAAATTAACCTCCCCAACACTGCTGATTTTATAATGTTAGGGTGCACCATATTGACTGCTGGCTGGATATTTTGGTCAAAATACAGAACTGCTACGACTTAATGTGGCTATGTGGTTGACATCAGACCAGTCAAAGAAATTACATGTGGGAATAAAAAGATTTTAATTTTTGAATTGCTTAAATTTAAGGGGGCTTTGCTCAATTGGCTCTGAATAAAATCATCAGATTTGTGTTAAAGAAGTGGACTTGTGATTGCAGCTGAAGCCATTTAAAGGCTAGGCTGACTTCAGCTTGTTCTCTAGAAAGAAATACCTCCATCTAGTGTTCATACCATTTTATTCATCAAGGAGGAATTATGGGTAAAAAAAAAAAGCTTTCAGTTTTTGCCTTGCCCATTGAGACCACTGTCTCCATCAGAGCGAGTTAATGTCCAAGCAACATACAGTATGTCACTGAATATTATACCATGGTTGTCATGACAATTATTCATGAGGACAGGCTCTCAGCTTTGCCTCCATTTTTCTCTCTGTCTCCAGGAAACGCTGCATCCCTTTGGCCACATCCATCTGACAGGCAGGCAGGCAGTGTGGTGGGGGAATTAAAGTGACACAGCTATATTATGTGAAAGTAAAGCAGAGCAGCTCACAAGGGTGAGATCTTTAAAGGGGGAGTAGCCTTTTTATAGACGAGACTCATTGAGGATCAGAATCTCTCCAGACTTTCCACAGCCTTAAAGGAGACAGGGGCAAATCTGTGGATAACCTTTAATTTATCTCTGGACAGAGGAATAACTGGATGCTTTGTTTTCATGCTCTTCTCTCCATTTGCGAGGCACAGATGAACAAGCAGCTGATGCAGAGGGCAGTTCTCTGCACGGCGCACTTGGAAAGCGAGGACCCGAAGGCATCTTGAAATAGAAATTCAAAAGAGGAGGAGGAGGAGGAGAGAAAGGAGGGGGGTTTTAGTGTGAGAGCGTTGGTATGCCAGGCTCAAAACCTAGCATGGCTGTACAGAAGAAACACAGTGGCATCCCTCCATCACAGGGACCACTTTCTACACGTACCATCGAGAGCCAGAGGAAGAAGAATGGATATGAAAGAACAGGAGGTTAGTGGCGTTTACTGTTTATTTGTTTAGGATGGATTTTGGACTGAAACAAGCCTTACCTTGAAGCAAAGCCAGAATGACTCTAGATCTCAAACACAGGATCATCTGATCATAGTGATGACGCATGAATAGAATATATATATTGTACATTTTTGAAGTCATTTATCATTCTGTGACTGAAAGTGGTTGTAAATATAAGAACATCAGGGTGCATCTGTGGACATAATATACATAGACCAATCATCCTGATGTTATTTAACCCTAAATGAATACATCCATGTGATTTTTCCCCCCTTGTGAATCTATACAGAATGCTCATCAGTGTTGACCTTTTCATTGTTTGTTTTAGTCATATCCATGAGGACTGATCAGGTGCTAGCATGCTCTCTTCGCCTTTTAAACGCAGGCAGTTTATAATGGCTCTTTCATTTGCAAGCTGACCCTAAGGCCATCCTGGTCCACAATAGCCACTATTTGGGACTGATTTTTCAGGCCAATTTGTTACGTATATACACGTAAGAGCTCCTTCACATCATCTGCTGGACTAAAAGATGCATTTACAGATAGTTGGAAATCCAAAACATCAAAGGAATATTGTCAGATTATGAAAAATTAAACCTGTAAGAGGTCGGAGGTATTGCTGTTTTGTTTACAGAATAACATGCTGTTTCTTTTTTCCTCACTTTTAGACAATCGTGGTAACGTCAAACCAAATTCACAGGCAAAGAAAACAGCCTGCTCTGTCAACAAGCCTGCCCAAATCTGCACCACAGCCACTTCACCACGGCCCACTGCAGGTTTGATACAGCGCTCACATTCATCCTCTTATCAGGCAGCTGTCACAGTATTAGGATTTTGGATAATTACTCAGTTAGCGTGACTTACTATTACACACTGCCTTCATCTTTGTTTAATGTTTAATATAACTAATAGCGGAGGTGGGACCGAGTCATTGTTTTGCAAGGCACAAGTAAGTCTTGGGTCTGGCTCGAGTCATGTGATTTGGGCTCGAGTCACACTTGAGTCACAAATTTGATAACTTTAGACTCGACTTGACAAAATCAAAAACAACTTGCACCTCGTCTTGGACATTATCATCAGTGGCTTGTAACTTCACTTGGACCTGAGCCTTTTGACTTGGGAAAGGGGCCGCTGAATACCTTCCACCAAGACAATCAAGATTAAAAAAAATATTAACACTAATCATTCCGAGCAAGTCAGCACTTAATTCCCCTGATCCACCTAGTTTGAAACAAATCAACAGCATCCAGTGAAGTTGTAGAAGAGAACCATGAAGAGCTGACTTTATGTTACTGAGTGCCAATTGGAAAAAATGATACCAAAGATAATTTTGTTCACGTACAAACACTAAGCAGTGGTCTATCGCAGGGCTGACACATAGAGACAGACGACCATTCACACTCACATTCACACCTATGGACAATTTAGAGTCACCAGTTAACCTGCATGTCTTTGGACTGTGGGAGGAAGCTGGAGTACTCGGAGAAAACCCACGCTGACACAGGGAGAACATGCAAACTCTGGGTTCAAAGTTCGAATCCCCCAGCCTAGGTTTGAACCAGAAACCCTCTTGGTGTGAGGCGACTATGCTAACCACGGCATCACCATGCCTCCATATACAAAACATGCAAGATTACAAAGAATTACAGAGCATTTGTTATTTTTGTAAATTTAATATATTATTACTCTATTGTTAAAATGACATTACATTTGGTGGAGAGTGCATTATGACTTGTTTAGGGCTCATAACTCAAAGTTTAGGACTTGGGACTTGACTCGGGACTTAAATGCAAAGACTTAAGACTTACAGTAGTCTGTTTTTTGTTGACCATGGCATAGCTTTTGTACGCTGACGTATTTATCTTTGATATCATTTTTTCCAACTGGCACTCAGTTACGTAACATTAGTACTTAAAGGTTCTCTCCTGTAACTTGAAACGAGGCATTGAAACATGTTCAAACTTAGTAGATCTGGTAAATTAAATTTTGCTGGGGATGAACAGAGTTATTGTTAGTTGATTCAGGAAATGAGGGGAAATTAATTGATTCCTGTCACACATTTTTAATAACACAATTTAATCTTTGTGCTTGGGGGGAGGTATCAAGTTTTTTCATATTAAAAGGCTCAAGTCAGACTGAAGTCATGAGTCTAAAGTCATCAAATTTCTAAATCAAGTCTGGCTCAAGTCCAAGTCATGTAAGTTGAATCCAGACTTGAGCTGTGAAGATTGATTAGTTAGTTGTCAACTATTAAAGTAACTAATTTGATAATCAAATAATCGCTTTGAGTAATTCTCTGATTCCAGCTTCTTAAATGTGAAAAGTTTCTGGTTTCTTTGCTCCACTGTGACAGTAAACAAATTATCTTTGGGTTGTGGACAAAACGAGACATGTTTTTGGGCTTTGGGAAACACTGACTGATGTTTCTGTGACATTTTATAGACTGAACAACTAATCTATTAATCCAGAAAATGATCGACAGATTATTCAACAAATAAAATAATCATTACCTGCAGCCCTAGTCCATACCTCTGACTAATTGTATATTCATGTAATTTATGGCATCAAACAACAGTATTATTTTGGCGTTCTAGTGGCTGGTGGACAAAACGTTGATGAGAGGCTGAAAGCAGCACGGGAAAGAAGAGAGGAGCACCAGAGGTTACTTGGTATGTGACGCTGTTAATGCATTGTCCTCGATTTCTGATGAGATTAACACACATAACCGAGTAATCTATTTATACTGGTTCACTTATTTTTTCCTCAGCCTCTCGGGAGCAGAGCAGGTTGGAGCGGGAGCAGAGAGCCAGGCGATACTATGAACAACAACTGCAGGAGCGCAAGAAGAAACTCCTGGACCAGAGGCTCAGACAGGAGAGGAAGCGCGTTGCGGTGGAAGAGAAGCGCAGGCAGAGACTGAGGGAGGAGAAAGTGAGTTGTGATGCTGGAAATCAAAAACTTTTATTTTTAGTGAGGCTGACGCTTTCTCAGGCAGCTCTGTGGTGAGTAACAAACACTGAACTTGTTTTCCTGAATTAAAGGAGCGATATGAATCTGCAGTGCGTAGGACAGTGGAGAAGAGCCAGAAGGCCCAGCAGAGCCTCAATCAAAACTCCAGAGGAAGGAAGCTCAACAAGAACGGTAAGTAGAAACAAATGTGCTGTCTGCTTTTCCTCTCTTTTAACATAATCTTTCTAAACTCATAACACCACACTTAACAGTATCTGTTCTCTGTATTTTAACACAACAATTCTTGGAGTGCCTTATCTTTTTGTTGTTGCTGCACTTGAAACTTTACACCGATCAATACGCTAGTTCCACGTCGCTTGCCTCTGACAACATGGGAGAAGAACTTGGTCAGTCGCCTGCTTACGCCTACATGCTCTTATCTGGCCAGGAGCAAGAGTGCTGGCTGTCAGTCAGGAGAAGAAGGTACTCACCGCCATGATAACAGAAAGCACCCTGCTTTAAAGGAGCAGTACACAGGATTTAGGGGGATATATTGGCTGAGATGGAATATAATATATTAAGTATGTTTTCTTTAGTGTATAATCACCTGAAAGTAAGAATTGTCTAAGAATGACATAGGGAGCAGATTCTCATCCATGGAGTCCACCATGTTGCAACGCCATCCCAAACTAACTAACTAGGACAAACTAAACACCGGCTCTAGACAGGGTCATTCCCTTTTTTGTGTTTCAGTCAGCAGCCCCTCCATGATGAGCCAAATAGCATCAGGGAAACACTGATTTTTACCATGAAACTGCTCTATTCAGTGTTTTTATAGGTTTTAATCACCTGGTTCGTTTGTTTTGGAGAGGAAGAGACCTCTACGGATAATTTGGCTCCCCGTAAAAACCTCCTGAACAATTAACACTGTAGGGATTCTAACCAGGAGTTCACGATTGGCACACAGGCGAGGTTTCAGCTGGCCGCAATTTGCAACCCTCACCGCTAGATGCCACTAAACCCTACGCACTGCTCCTTTAACATAATAGCAACGCAATTCTAATTGTTTGTAATGCATTCGTCAGACACTATTACGACTAACCAACTGCTCATTTTCCTCTCTGTTTTACGCACTGCTTCACAATTCCACCACTGATTCTATCATTTGTGCATATTTCCTCCAATTTCTCATAATTATGGCACAAATCACTGTTGTCACACAGTTGTCCATATTTGTCGCCGTGCAGTTTCATTCCACTCCATGAATTCCACCACCACCACCACCCCTCCCAAACCCCAGCATCAATCTGGTTCAGTCCACCACAGGCCATCTGCCTCCCCCAGTCCCAACAACAGCCAGCACAGAAGCATCAATGTGGCACAGGTAATTCTAGCTGTTTCTTTTTGTCTCACATATTTTTAGGATCATCCTGCTGTCTCTTTTTTCAGTGTTTACTTTTACAGTTCGATTTTTGGAAGAGGATGAAACATTTTATATAGGCTTAGAGAAATTATAAGAAAAAAGAAATAGAAATAAGAAGTATCCAAGAAAAAATGTGCATTATGCTACAATATATATGAGAATATACTCTTATATATAGAAAAAAAGAGATATGTTATCTAATAAAAGAAATATGTACAAAGATGTGCATCGCACTACAGTGTTCTAAATATAAATGCAAGAGTATAGTAAGTAAGAATTAAATGAGAGGGTATTGCACTGTTGAATTGCACAATAATGTAGAGGGTTTCAAGTCGGTTTTGCATATTGTACAGTGTTGCAGACAGTAGAGTATTGCACGGTTGAAGATATATGTAATAAATAATAATAACCATTTACTTTTCTTCTTTTTGGTTTAGATCAAAGCAGCAAGACAGCAGGACGCTAATAAGAGGAACTCAAATCCCAGATCACCTGCCAACAGTGTGAAACCAGCCAAAGTCACAAAAAGCAGAACAACCTCCCCGTCACCTGAACGGTGGGTCAAAATGTTTATGATCACAAACATCCGCTGTGGGTTTATGACATAGTAACAGTAATCTAAAACAAAGTGGGACATCTGCTCTCTTGTGCTGGCTCTTAAAGGACCCCTCGAAGATCAATCAGCAGACATTCGACCCCGATGCAGCTCGAGCTCCCGTCGGTCCCTGAGGAAGATGTTGCTGTTTGTAGCTCTGCCCTCTCTCCTGGTAACTCAAGGCCTATCAGGACATCAGCTGAAGGTCAGCGAGAGAAAATGAGGGATGAAAATACACCAGCTGCTCCGTGTGTGAACGTGCCCAATGAAGAGACAGTGGCCATAAACAGAACAGCAGGACACGGCAGTAAGCTCGAGAAATACTTAAAACAAAACTACAGGTTTTAAAGTGGTATTTACTGGATTTTAGATATTGAAGTTGATTATTTCTCTTCAGGTCCTCCACAAAAGCCTCTTCCTCCAGCTCCACAGCCTCCTGAAGTCGTGTGTAGACCCTCAGGCGGGACTACAGACCCACAGGAGGCTTCACGTATCCTGGCTGAAAAGAGGAGAGAGGCTCGACTGCAACGGGAGAGAGAGGAGCAGGAGCGCCTGCAAAGAGAGGAGGCTGAAAGGTAAGAAGCACCTCCGAGGCTGTTGTATTACAACATGTGATTATTGGATACAAATTTATGACTTTGTGTCCAGGCGGAGTCGTGAAGACCTGGAGCGCAAGAGGGCAGAGGAGCGAGCACGACAGCAGGCCGAGGCTCAGCGTCTCATAGAGGAGAAGATGAAAAGGGAGGAGGAGGAGCAGAGACGAGCTGAGGAAGAAAGAGCCCAGGCTATGAGAGAGGCTGCCCTTCTGCTGAAACAGGTGGGGGATGCAAACATTCCTGCATGAGGGAGCCACATTTGCACCTACAGGTGTCCTTTTTTATGCTTTTTGTGTTTGTTTACTCATTAACTTTTAATATACAGTCACTTTTTTCCCATTTTTTGTCTTGCACTGTATACAGAGAGAGGAGGAACAAGCCAGAGAGATGGCAAAAGCAGAGCAGATGAAACAAGAGCGAGAACTGCTCGCACAGAAAGAGGAGGCTGCACGCCAAGCAAGAAAGAAGGTGAAAAGTTTGACAGTCTTTAATATTTAAAAAAGTTTGTCCACAAAATGAATAATATGAAAAGTTCTGTCTCATTAAAGAGACTGAATGTTTCCACAAAGCCTACCAGGACAGCGTTTTAATAAAAGCTGTTTTCTTTTCCAGCGACTTGAGGAGATCATGCGGAGAACCAGGAGGACAGATTCTCCAGATACGGTGAGATTTACTGTTCAGTTTTTGTAAAAGTACATCGCCCCTGGGCTCCCATGATGCACATCCAGGAGACACTAATAACTATCCAGCTCTTCTGAAAGCTTCTCCTTCACCACAGTGGTTAATCCCTTTTAACACAGAAATCTGCACCAGTGAGGATTTTGCCAAATGAAGCCCAACCAAAGGAAAACACACAGCCTGTGCACAACGGCACCATAGAAGACGCTGTCAAGCTTCCAGTGGTGACGAAGACCTCACAGCTGGGGCTGAACAATGAGGAGGACGTGGTGCCTGTTGTGGCCTTCAAAGAGCGCAGGTCCCTCAGGACTCTCACAGGCCTGGAGGAAATCCAGACCCACCAACGAGCAGGTATGATGAACCAGCTGATCACTTAGTATAGTATAGTTAGTATGCTTCAGTGCTTAGGGTGATAAATTAACACCAACCAGCAGCCAGATTCTGAAAACCTTTGACTCTGGCTTGTGACTCTTTGGATGTCAGGCACATAATGGACCTTGAAAATCACTGACATGCTCAAACATCTGTGATGTTTGTTCCAAATCAGCTTTGAAGAGGCATGGCAGTGTTTCCACACCACACAATCAGTCAGTCATCAGTCATTCAGCTTGTGAGCAGTGCAGGCAGCCTAGAAACTGTAAAATCATACCAAGCTGGTTAGGTGCTGGTGAATTTTGATGTCCAATAGTAATGTAGGTTGGTGCTTGACAAAGTTTCCTACCCTGGCAGTCCGTATGTACAGTTTTCATTCACAAAAGGTGGATAGTGTGCACCTCCAACCTCAGGTGGGTACAGGTGCAAGAGAAACACAGCGACAAAGGAAAAAAATAAGCTGTCCACACACTTGTGTTTGCAAGCTTGTGAGATATTATTAATGCTACATTTTGTCCTGTAAGATCTCTGTCATGCAATACCTGACCATGTTCAAAACAAAAAAGGTCTTCATCAGTGTACAGACAGCCTCTCCTTTTTATGACATCATATTAGGGCCATTGTAGGTAAATAAAAAAGGGGAGAGGGGAAATATGCTGAGACCAAAGTCATATATTTACAAGAAAAAAACTTCAATATTCTCTGAGATTATAAAGTCATAAATTCATGAGAAAAAATAACGGAAAATAGTATCTTTTTTTTATTTTTAAATCAAGGAACCGCCACTGGTAAACCAAACGGAATCCCAGCAAACACTGAGATGTTAAATAATTTAATGTTTTTTTCCCCTAGGATGGCAAAGGCATGACTCACCCTACTTTCAGACTGGCGAGTACTCTTTGCCTTTTTTGGATGGATTGGTTAGGTTTAGGCATAACGAGTGAGATTAGATATGGTTAGAAAAGGCCAATCAGAGGCAGGGTACGGCAGAGTAGGGCGGGCTATGCTTTCGCCATCCTAGGGGAAAAAATACATTTGGGACATCCTTCCTGGGCATCCTAACAACCTTGAAATATGACTTTAATACGAAAGGGCCTGGTTAGCTGTTCTGCCAAATGTATGTACACAGTGTGCATTTAGCAGCTTCATACATTCTTAAAACTGAAATGATTAAGTCAGGGGCATAGGATTCATTTCAACATTGGAGGGGACACTTGAAACGGTGGTTTTGGGGTTTGTAGGTGAGAACATTTTGAGCATCAAACACACTGAATTTTCTGCATTCTGGGGAATTTCCATGCACCAGGAGGATCACTCGAAATCTACACTTATGCACACAGGACACAAACCCCAGTCTCCTGGATCAAAGTCCTGTGCTTGACTCGTTCATCCACCACATCTTCCTCCCTATGTTGACTTTGATGCTCTTCATATTATGTCACCTGATTTTCTGGTAGAAAGAAGTGAAGGTATTTTTCTCCTGAATTTGTGACTTAAATCTTACACAGAATATCATGACTTTTATCCTGGAAATCCTGATTTATTTTTTCTTGGACTATTACCCCCTTCCCCAGCTCTGTATTTTTTTTAATCTAGCCCCGATACGCCATCACACCTTTTCCTGTTTATACAGTATCCCTTAACAAAAAATCTATAATGCATCAAAAATGTTGTACTTACTTAAGCTTGTGTCTTTTTCTTTGTCTCCCTATTCCTCTTCCCTTTTTCAGAGGTCATCTGAGCTCCGACAAAGTGGGCAGACGTTCAAAGACTTTGTTGGAGAGCTGTGATTTCTCTGTGAACCACAGGAACGACTGCAGTACAGCCATTTTGCTGCCCTTCGGCACCTTGAAAGAGCATGTAAGATTACAGCCTTGCCTCTCTCACTGAGGACGTCAGCATTTGGTCACTTTTCTGCGTGTAACCCTGTGGCACAAATATTGGGCAAGTTATTTATTACTTTCTTCAGTACAGCAGGTCTCTGAACTAATAATGACTATCCAAAAATTCGTAGATGTAGACAGTGGTAATGATAGTTTGCTGGCGAGTGTTGCCTCTGTGTGAAATACTAGGAATAGCCATTCTAACAATTGCGACATATGTTAGCCATATGCTTTTTGCTTATTCCTGATATTTCTTGCAATCCAAGCACTTTTCCTTCCTCAGTTTTGTCACTGTGGGATTAGAATAGATCGAGTGGCTGTTTGCGCTAAGAACACAAGAGTTTAGGTTGTTGGTGAAAGTTCACTTCCTGCATAACTTCCTGTCTTACCTTTTGATTTTGTGAAGTATAGCAATCACATATTTCAAAGCTGCTAAGGAACTTAGTTTCCAAAGACTTTGCTTCAGTTTTGTGAGTGTTGTTTTAGAGAATACAATGCACAAAGCCTTTATTGCACTGACAGTTGCTTTATTTGATATCGCGCAATCACTTTACAAAGCAAAGTTTGAGGTGTGGAGGTTTATTATGATAAAAGCATATAAAACAAATGTATCTGATCATCAATATTTGATCTTATAGTAAGTATTGCTTATAACTATCACTTGTTAACCTGTTAAAAAGTGGAAATATATGCCATATTTCATTAAAGTTGATACTATGCCACATCTCTGCCTTGTTTTTCACTTACTGACTGTAAACATAAAAACATTGAAATAAAAAACACATTAAAACATAACATAAAATGCAGATTGTCCATATAGTGCATGAATGTAAACACCTCGTACAGCTCTTACACTGTACTCATCTCTCAGTGTGGTTGCTGAAAAAGTCAAGGGTGAACAGAAGATGGAGAAAGGGGCTGAATCATTTCCAGCAGCCGTCTGGTTTCCTCTGTTTGTGCATGCACCTTCCAGAGCTGAGCCTCCAGCTCACTGTTAGCCAGCAGAGAGGAAAACTCTCCATCTGCAGATGACGACAGCACAGAGCAAAGAGCTGGCTAAGAACAACTGAACTGCAGCGCCTGATTGTTTTGAATTTGCAAAGGGACATCTAGTATGATGATATCATTTAAATGGCTGCAGTGCCCTCAGATGCTTAATAAGTAGATGTAGAACAAATACAAACCTTTCTTGAGGTTGAATACTGTAACTATGCCAAGCTGCTGGAATTTCACATCTTTCTTTGTGAGAAACACCAACAGGTACTCGGACATGGTAATGTAGTGAGGTCTCAGCAACTGGGCCATTTCTCCTACAGTGAACAGTATGAAAACACACAGGATATGACAAAATTTAATATGCAGAATATGAAATCAAACTGATTATTTAAAGTTGCAGTATGCTACAGGATTGGTCTACTGGCTAATAATTTATGTTGAAATGTCAGACATAAACAGGATTTCTACATGCAATCTGGGAATGTAAACTGGTTAACCCATTTTGGGAAACAGTTATGGGTCACATAGGGGAGTGGTTGGTACAATGGTACCTACGTAAGGGTGTTTTGACACTTGGTCCTTTTCAGCCCTCTAAATGGACTCAAAGCAGTGACTCAGCATTTTTTGCACATATGTGAACACTCCAAGAGAACTCAGACCACCTTGGGAGATGAAATCTTTCTCCAGAATGGCATATTAACCTTTAACATTTCCTATTAGCCAGTAATACTTGTACATAACCTTACCAGTCATTTCTAGTTTGCTGATGATAGCAGCACTGTTGTATGTCAGCTGAGGAGTTTGCATTTGTCCCGACAGCCTCACAAGTCTTGAAACTTGCTCTGATGTTATTGTCACAGACAGTTTAGACTTAAGTGGATCTGAAATGGAGAAAAATTGTGAAGGATTATGAAAATTAGTCACAGAAAAGTTATATTCTAAAGCAAAAATTCAAAACGGAATAGAGAAATATTACTTTATGTCCATTAGGTGTGTAAATCACAAGTTTTATCATGATATGATATTATATCGATTCTTTGGACAGCAATACAACATTTGCTGATATCGCAAAGTCTGCCACGGTTTCGATTCGATTCGATTCAGGGGCCTGCAATCAATGTAAAACGATAATATCTTCAATGTCTTTTTATTGGCTGCTCACCATTAACTGCCTGTTGCTAGGCTCCTAGCACTGCTTAAATGTTTAGGAAGGAGTAGCACTTGGATGAAAATGGTGACACAGACGTGCCAATGGAATTTCAAAATAAGGGTGTATTGATAATACTGGATTGTTGGTCATTGAATTGATATATCAATCCATGTCACTCACCCCAGCTCACCAGGTGATGTAAACACGATGTCACATGCAGCAAGGTGTCATCTGACAGAGACCGAGACAGAAGAGCCCCTAGGAGTCCCGATAAACACAGACTTTCCATCACAGCCTAGATAACAATGACGGGATTCAACACGACCTTTAGAGTCAATCTCAGGCACCGTGCACAAACAAATCATGTACTCACAGACATGTGACATGAAACTATGGATCATAGTCTTGGTGTACCTGCTGACCCAGACTGGAGCTACACAGGTCAGTGATTATCTTGCAGCTGTGTGTGACTATAACAGAGCTGGATGTGTGATGATGAAGCAGCTGACCGACGTCATCCAACAGACCTTCACTCACCAGGACATCCTGGAATAAAACCACAGAAGTATTATCAGTGTTAGGATTTAAACAGAACAGTTGCCTCGAATGACTTTGACATCAACTGATTTCAAATTCAAGGAAGCGAAAAGGAGTATCATAGTAGATTAATAAATTATTTTCAACAGCGGTAACATATCACAAATAGTTACCGACTTCATTATTATGATGCTGCTGTGTAGGATATCATACATTGTTTGGTGGGTGTGCAGACAGTGTAGACAGGAGTGTTATGGCTGACTCTGTCCACACAGGAGACGACGTTTTTAGCAGCGCCTTCAGAGGCAACACACAGTCGAGCTCCACCAGCTGCTCCTGGATCAGAACTGGACACAAATAAATGTCAAACAGCGTCTGCTTTGGTGATGATATCAATCTCTGGCTTTACTATTTATAACTACCGTTCTTTGAGAGCATTTTAAGGCATCTACATGCTTGGGCTGAATTCTGAAAAGAGGAATAAAAAATATTTTTACTGATCATTGCTGCTGATATACCTTCTAATTTAAGTCATCTATCAGCCTCTAAAGTTCACACTTACCTTTTGCACAGGAGAAGACACAAGAGTCAGAAGTGACTTTAACAAAAAATGACCCCCGATGTTGAGCAACTTTGGATGATGCTCCTGGACGGCAGCGATGTTGCACAGAGAAGTGCAGCTGTGAAACTGAACCTCTGAATCTGAGGACTGCAGCAGGAGTACCAGGACAGGAATGGCTCCTGCCTGACATAAGATCCTTGTTGACCAATCTGGAAAAAGAGGAAGATGTGCTGGTTTCCATTTTAAATTCATACAAAGTAACACTCAAAAGAACATGACCATAGCAGCTTTAGACTTAGCCTTCTGAGATTTAGAGAAAATGATCCTACCTGACTGTGTGAGATGTAACAGAGCCCAAGTGGCGTTCTGTTGCACCTGTGGGTCATAGGATTTTGCTAAAGCCAACAGCGGTATGATTCCATCCGCCATGATGGCCTCTCTGTTTGATTCTGTATGAAAAGAAAGAAAAATCTCCACATATGCTCAGCTGGTACAGACAGAGCTACAACTGCATGCTGTTTCTCTGCAGTCATACACATGTAAACATTGTGGGTGAGCCAGGATGAATAAGACTAAAATACTGATGATGCAGAGAGAGGCATTTTATGAAGCACCTTTTTCTGTTTCACCTTTCTGACATCTCTATATGCAGATGGAAGGAGCGAGGGATCAAACCACTGAACTTTTGATTAATGAACTACCCACTCTACCTCTGAACACAGCCACCCCTGTCTCACAATCTGCTCATGTGCGTGAAAACTATTAAACAATTTAAAGAATTGAAGACAGATGCCTCCCAGTCTGTACAAACCTGAGGAGGCCAACATGGCGACGCAGGCACATGAGTGACACTGAGCAGCAGCATCACCAGACTGGAACAACTCCAGTATGGGCACCAGCATCCCCATTTCAATCACCAACTCTTTGCATACTGAAATCAGATTTCATAGACAGTATTTAAGACCATCTGATTCACATAAATTTCAGGTGAAAGCTGTGATGCATTATTTTTTAACAATTAAAACAACTTGAATGAAGAGGAGAGTTTAAAGAAATACTTCAACCCCAGAAATGACCATTTGTATATCCAACCTCTAACATAAAGTGAAACCTATCTATGCTCCCCTCAAAGCCAGAATCCAATACTAAGTTTTGTTGCATGCTTTTGGGAAGTACTGACCATACGACTGTATACAGGAGATTATACAGCACAAGTTGTTTGAGCGTTTTCAGCAGATGTGTTGATATAGTTTTGGTGTTGTTAAACGTGGTCCCCAGTCAATCAATTAATCAATATTTTCGCTTTTTTCAGTAAAGGCATGCAGGAAAAAAAAGTTTTCCTCAAAAATGTAAGGTTACACAGGATAACTATTTGACATGCAAAAGGTCATTTTGTGTGTGAAATATTCCTTTGAGGATTATGAATCAACAAAAGACAATACTTTAAATATCTTGTAATTGTTATCGCTTACCATTGTCCTTGACTAACAGATTGACCAACGAGAGTGAGATAGTCTTCTGCACATCTAGGTCTGCTGATAGAAGTAAGGCCATTACTGGCTCCATGAAGGCATCTGGTAGAGGGGATTTCACTGAAACACACAATTACATATAGAGCAAAATAGGGAAAAGACAAATAAAGTAGAATTTTAGTTAAACCAGCTAAATGTTTTGGTGCCCAAAGTATTTTTATAATAGCCAAGAACACAGTATCGATTAGCGGTGAGTCTCACTTGCTAAGCCAAACGTATGTGACTAGTGTGGTTGGTTTTGAATTCAAGTTCCAAAAGACATATCTGTCTTCTACCAACCTCAACCATGTACACACAGGAATCTGTAAACTGCCACGTTAATGCAAAGTACACATGGTCACATATTTGCGTGCAATACAATGGGCTGACAAAGGAGGAAACTGGGCTGCAAGAAATACTTCAATACTTCATATGAACCATTACTTCTGCAGTTTCCACTTATAGGATATCATACATTGGATTTCAAAATAAAACCCATCTATGCTTTCATCACAATGACACCAAAGTCCACAAATGTTGGGAGTTCCTTGCCAACCCCTGAAAAAAAAAAATTACAGTTGAAAATTTGCATGATACCAGTCATACCCGTTCCAGAGCTTATCTCTACAGTGAGTGATATGAGAAACCTGAAGTGCAAACAATGGTCTCATTTTATGTGCCATGGATCTGTAAGCCATTGCTATAATGCAGATAGTAAAGCAACATAAAAATCTGCTTGATTTCTTTACTCACAGTGATGACTGAGATGTAAATAATACAAGGAAGCAGTCATTTGAAGATCAGTGTTCTCTGAGGCTGCAAGTCTGCTCAGTGTTTGCAGACTTTCTTGATTAAGTAGTTGAGTTTCATCATCTGAAAGAACAAGCAGATTAACATAGATAAATATTTAGGTATAGAGGTAATTTTGTACATGATTTGTGTAAATAACAAGCACAAAGGTTTTATTAGTCACTTTTATGACAAAAAAGGAACAAAATCTATTTCCTCAAGTTACAAATACACTGTTCAAAGATCTATATCCACTGGGTACACTTTGCCTCACAAATAAAAAAGACAGATTAGGTCTGCACAGGTGTGTTTGCTCTCCACACAAAGCTGTCTACAACAAAGAAAATAAACGACTACAATGTTCCTACCATACAGCAGGTGTAAAGAGGACAGCTCTTGAGTCGTCCTCCTCAGGAAACTCCTCTCAGGTGTAGTCCTGAAGCACGTGCACTGAGACAGCTCCCTGAAAATGTCTCTTATTTCCTGCCAAAATTCTCTGCAGAAGTTCCTCAGATGAACAACAAATTCTTTGAGCAGTCGGGAGCAGTCTTCACAAAAGGTAGAAGCCATGACTCCATCTTTAGTAGAGAGGCATGGCACCTGCCTGTAGACATACAACCTGCACACAGACACGCCTACTGGGGTGTCACGTGACTGTACGGAAAAGTATTTCATTGTTTCGACCCTTTACACAACTCCTATTCACAAGCAAAATCACAAGCAAAATCAGTCTTTACGTACATATTAACTCATATATTTATATATTTTATCATTTTTGTTATGTTCATTTATTTATTTTTCACTCTTTCTTTGTTGCTATGGGTTGCAGCCTCCTCTATAGTACGTATAGTTGTATTATTATTATTATTATTATTATTATTATTATTACATACTGTAGAGGAGGCTGTAGCCCATAGCAACAGAGAAAGTGCGAAAAATAAATCAATAAATATTACAAACAATTATAACACATATATATATATATATATATGCTTAGTTTAATATGTGAGTAAGATAGATTTTACAAAATGAAAAAAATACTTTTTATTTTAAATAATATTTATATATTTATGTTTTGTAAAATCCATCTTTACCCACATCTTAATCATATATCTTAATGTTTTATAATTTTTTTTATTGTATTCATTTATTTATTTTTCTCTGTTTCTTTGTTGCAAAGGGTTGTAGCCTCCTCTATAGTATATATATATAATTGTATTATATCTTTTATTATTATTATTAACCAAAGAAAGTGATAAATGAATATAAAAAAATTATAAAACAAATAAATATATGATTATGTTGATATGTGGGTAAAGATGGATTTTACGAAATCTAATAAAAATAACAACAATAATAACAACAACAACAACAACAATAATAATAATAATAATAATAATAAAGATCNTAAAAATAACAACAATAATAACAACAACAACAACAACAACAACAATAATAATAATAATAATAAAGATCTTGTACTTTATAATAATAAAGATGTACAAAAACGCAACAAATAAAAAATAGAAAAAATAGCAACACATGCGACTTCACAACAAAAAGACAAAAACCAGCAATCCCCACATAAATATATTAAATATATTTTGTTTCTCTTGGGAGAGTTTTTATGTTCTAATTGTAAAAATCAATAATATTTATTATTAGTAGTAGTAGTAGTAGTATTTCATTTCACACGGTTAGTTAATGATATTTTATTTCCATGGTTACGCTTGAGAGACTTTTGTTACGTAACGTAAATATCCTGAAATATCATTGGTGAATTCGTTGTTGTTTCCCCTACGTCATGAACATGGTCGCCACGCTCCGCCCTCCCGCTCAGCCCTGTTGTGGTTGACTTGGAAACCGTCGCAGCGTCGCTGGTGAAGTTGGAGGACAGTAGAATCACTGCAGGGTAGATACACGCAGTTATCTGTAGCTAACTCCTGTCCAGCTTTTTAAAATGTATTCATGTGGACTTTGTTTTGTTGTTGTTTATTGATTTGAGGCTTAGACTGTTTGTTTAAGGAGCTAAATCGGACTGGAACAAACATAGCAAGTCAACAATGCCTAGCTAACGTTAGCACTTAGCAAGCTAGCGTTACTTAGCGGCTAACTGTTAGCGTCTCTCAGATGTTACTTTTCCTGCGATTGTTTTTAGCCTCATGTGAGCACATGCTAGAGAAAACACAATGTGGGTTTGTCCCTATTTTTTCATTGTAATTGCTAAACTAATTTAGCAGAGATTTTGTGTGCAAGGTTAACGTTATCCCTGTTTTGAATATAACGTTACAGGATGAAAGCCTTCCTCCCTGGATTACTGCCCTCCTGCATTCAGAATGAGAGACATAACGGTGTCTGAGGATGCCAGCAGGTGAGTTTGCTTTCCTCTCAACACATTAGCAGTAGAAGATATACTTTCATCCATCAATTACGCAACAGTAATCAAAAGTATCAGAAGTAAAAGTTGTTATAATGCATAATACCTCCTTTCAGATTCTTATATATCATAATAGTGTAAGCAATTAAGCATTTTAAAGTTGTAGCTGAGCGAGGGGCAACAAATTTAAAGTAGTTATCACACTGTTGGCTAGTTTAATGTATATGTTGATCATGTTTTGTATGTATGGAAATAAACATAGTCAATTAAAAACACTTTTGTAAATTGGAAATCTGATGAGTAGAAGTGAAATGGAAATACTTAAGGAAAAGTACAAGTGTCTCAAAACTGAACTGAAGTACAACAGTAAGTAGTAGTAGTAAATTTACCCTTTACCACAGCAACACACACTGCTTTAATAACATCGTATTAACTTATCTTGTCTTGGAAAATACAATTTAGATCAACGCTCACATGATTGGTTTGTCTCGAGCCATGTTTTAAGAATTGTTTTAAAAGTCATGCATTCTCTGCCCACGATAATGATGGTGTAACCTTTTTACAGGTGAAAGTGAAGTTCGGGCAAGGACCCGGGAAAGATTCAATGAAGTCTTCAAGAAATACTCTGATTCAGAGAAGAAAAAGTCGAAGAAGAAAAACGCTGAAGCTCAGGAGACCATTGTGGTATGTGTTAAAAATAAATACATCTGGTTTGTTTACTTAATCTCCTTCCCCCAAAATACCCTGCAGAGTAATGCAGACCAGTTGAAATGTTCAACATCTTATTGAAGGAAACAAGATTCACATTAATATATATTGACATTTACCTGCTCTCCCTTCTCCCTGTTTTATTTAGCTTCAAAATCTAAAAAAGAATTTGAACCTTGAGAAGGACACAGAAGAAGATGAGACCATCCTCCAGAACACATATGATCCTGCACAGGGCAGCCCTCGCTACACAAAAAATAAACGAAGGGAGAAGGAAACGGCAGAAAAGATTAACATCAACAACAGTAAAAACCAAGAGGAGGCTCCAACACCTAAAGGCAAGAAGAAAAGTAAAAGAGAGCTTCCCTCCCTCCCACCTGAGGACACTAGTTACATCCAGAATGATGCAGATGCTTCCAAGTCTGAGATTGCTTTGGAGCCAGATGACGTAGGTGGTGGAAAAGAACCAAAGCGAAAAAGTAAGAGGGGGAAAAGCAAAGGAGATACAGAGGCCAAGGCAGAGAGTCAGGTGGAGGATGCAGAGGACAAGCTGCTGCATGAATACCAGCAGCAGATAGCACAGGAGGAGGAGAGGACTTCAAAGAAGAAAAGCACCAAGAGTGCAGATGATAGTGTTGTCTCCCAAACCGTTCCCCTAAATAATGACGTTGGAAAGAAGAAGAAGAAAAAGCTGAAATCTGTAATCACACAGTCGGAAGTAGGGTGTGTATATCTACTAGTATGATATTGATTTATTGTTGGGTTTTTTGTTGTTGGTTGTTTTTTTTTTACATTTAATAATTAGGCTTAATACTTTTTGGCTCACCAGGGATGAAGATGAAGATGCCGACCAGGATGCTGATGTGGACAATGAAGCAGAATCTAAGGGAAAGAAGAAAAAGAAGAAGAAAAAACATGGTAACTTCACTATTGTCAGGAAATCATTTACAAAGTTCCAATACAAAGTCTGTACAATATTGATGGATTTCATGTTTTTAATTTCTCATTTTTCAGTTGTCAAAGAAGAGAGTGATACAGAGGCAGAAGTACCACAGAAACCAACATTTGATGACAGCCTTGTACTGGGAGTGTACATCCACAGGACAGATCGCCTCAAAACAGACCTGCTGATCTCTCACCCCATGGTGAAGATACATGTTATCGATGAAAACACTGGACAGTATGTGAAGAAAGAAGACTGGTGAGAATGGACACTCTGAGACACACATATTACCACAGTTCTGTGTTAAATTGTCTTAAATTCAATTTCATAAATATTAGGCATAAAAGGTCATTATGTAGTTGTAGTCTAAAATTTAAAGTCATGAGGTCTTAATGCTACAAACATATTTATCTAATTTCATTCACTCATCATTTAATTTCTATTTGGCAAAATGAGTTAAGCTTTTAAACATGCTCCTTCGCGTCAAAGGGGTCAGTTGAGGTGGTTCGGGCATCTGATTAGGATGCCTCCTGGGCGCCTCCCGTTGGAGGTGTTTCGGGGTATGTCCCACTGGTAGGAGGCCCCGGGGCAGACCCAGAACATGCTGGAGGAATTACTATCTTGTCTGGCCTGGGAACACCTTGGGGTCCCTCAGGAGGAGCTGGAAAGTGTTGCTGAGGAGAGGGACGTCTGGGGTGCTTTGCTTGGCCTGCTGCCCCTGTGACCTGGCTTCAAATATGCGGTTGAAAGTGGATGCATAGATGGATGGATGGAACATAAAAGTTCACATCTGATTTTACAAATCTTTAAACTTAACACTGAACCTCATACTGACTTTTTATCTTAAACTTGCCTGTTGCAAAATGTAGATTAATCATACTAACTTAAATAACTGTATTCCTACATAAAATCTACCCCAGCACAGGACAACATATATGCTACCTTTATAATTTTCTGCAGTGCATGAATAAGATAAAGATGTTTCAGCCAAAAATCGTTATCAAATTTGGTTAAAATTCACCTTGAAAAGTACTTCAACAACCTCACGTTTAAGTGTCTGACACTCTGTTTACTGCAGACACCCAAAGTGTATTGCTTCAATTTCAGTATTTGTATGTATTGGTGAAACATTGTTGTCCTTTGTCTTGTTTTTATAGTCATCGACCTGTCTCCTCATTTTATGAGCAAGAGAATGTTGACCACATTATCCCCATCATGACTCAACCTTTTGACTTCAAGAAGAACAAATCAATCATCCCTGAGTGGCGAGAACAGATCATCTTCAATGAACGCTTTGGTTACTTTGTTGAACAAAATGATGACAGCCCCAGAGTTGTACTCCTTTTTGAAGTAAGAGACACTACATTTAATCATGTTTGGCCAATTTCAGTGTAGCTGTCAATAACTGATTTTTATCTAAATGTTTTGTAAAGATCCTGGACTTCATAACCATGGAAGAAGCAAGAGCCAACGTTGATGTTGACAAGCATGAGCGAGGATTCAGAAAGATTGCATGGGCATTCCTTAAGGTAGAAAGTTAGAAAGAAAAGACCCGTCTGAATTTGTTTTGAATTGTTGTTTGTTTGTTTTTTAAACATATCTCACAATTTTTCTCTGCATCCTTTAGCTCGTTGGTACAAACAGCGTGCTGAATATCGACAGTAAACTTCGGCTTCAGCTCTTCTGCCCTCCCCCTCGGGCAAAGAGACAACCTAAAACAATAGAGGTGGTTGAGTGGTGGAGGAAGTACCCCCGAAACAAATACGCATCCACCCTTTATGTTACAGTGAAAGGCATTAAACTTCCGGAACATGTAAGTTAGATGCTGCTTTTCTATTACATCTTTGTAATGAATACTTCTGTCTTATGATTCAACTACAGGTATGCAGATATGCAAATGGTTTTCATATTAGTGATACTGTAGATGTTTGGTTTTTGTTCTGCAGGTGGACCCCTGTATTCGGTCCATGATGGCCCTGCAGGAGGAGAGGGGCAGCACCTCCTACAGCGAACTGCAGAATGAGGTCAACAAGAGAAGCCTGATGCAGCCTCTAGACAGCAAGCCACCACCCTTGAGATGGAGCAGGCTGCCTGGCCAGGTTGGTGGAATTAGGAATTATTATTTGATAGAACAGATGTCAAAATAATATCTTTATTATTTCAAAATAACAAAACAGTCCTGTGTATTGTTTAAATGTAATGCATCATGATGTATGGGGGTGATAGTGTTCACAGCATCAGTGCAGAATGGATAACAAAAACATCACTCACATGTTTCATGTTTACTCTCAAGGTCTGCAGGATACCTAACAAGTCCATGCAGGTTTTCCGTGGTGGCAAGATGGGTTGCTTCGCAGTCCTCTTCTCTCACGCTGGGACTATACTGGCTACAGCTTGTGCTGACAGAGATGCTTTCCCTGTGATAGGTAAGCAACACCTCGTCTGTGTAAAACTCCTCCTGCTGATGCTTCTCTTCACACCTCAGCAGAAATCTCCGGCTAATTAACTCACTGTTTATTCACAGTAGTCATGAACAGCTCTCGAGATTATAGCAAGATTCTACAACTTCCTAGCATGAAAAAGAAAAATGTTAAAAATATATACATATAACTCACTCATTTACTGTTACAGTGTATGAGATTCCCTCTGGCAAGGTGTTGGCTGAATTCATCGGCCATCTCAAAATAGTCTATGATCTCTGCTGGTCCAGAGACGATCGGAGCCTTCTGTCTGCCTCCTCTGATGGAACTGTCAGGTAAATTTCTGTTTGTTGGATTAAAAAAAATAGATCAAACTGATCAGAAATGAAGGAAAGAGTTGTGCTGTGTCTCAGTTCACAGTCTTCTGTTGTTACACTTGCTTTTTGTGTGCATAAGTGGGTTCATACTGACAAGTAGGGCAAAGGCAGTGCACTGTAAGTACCCAGGTTTTGTACTCATAGGGGTCAAAAAGTTTCGTGTGAAAGGCTGGACACTCCTTACCCTCAAAGGTTGCTATGTTGGCTGTGTGGGGGGAGGGGAGCGACCACTAAACTTTTGAAGATGGCGGTTGAGGACACTGCAGCGGTTGCAGTTGCGCCAGTGAACAAGCTGACAGATGCTTTGGCAGGTGACAGTCATGTTCAAATACTCAAATGTTGGGACTGCCATTTCCAGTAAGTGCACAACAGCCATGTTCGATATGAGACAACACTACCTTGTCAAAATGAATGCATTACACAAGTAAGCACATAGTGTACACAGTGTATTTAAAAGGAAATGTATGAACAGAAGTATCCAAATTGAGACAGCATTGGTGTCACAGTGAGGTGTTGCTGCTGGTGACTCAGTTGCTGTAATAGCTGTTTTTCAAAGCGCCTCTAGGGGGAGTAAGTACTCCTCGTAGCAAGTGTCTTTATGTTCCCAGTGACACAGCATGTTTTGGGCTGTACTGGTGATTGTCTGAAGAGTATCATTTAAAGATTGTCGTCATTATTCGTATTTTCTTGCTCTCGTCCCCCAGAGAGTGGAACGTGGAGAGGCTTCAGCAGTCGGCCCAGAAGGTGCTCCCTCATCCCTCCTTTGTGTACTGTGCTCAGTACCACCCCACGGCCCAGAACCTGGTGGTGAGCGGGGGCTACGACTCTCTGCTACGAGTGTGGAGGGTCGATGTGGATGAAGTGAATGGCCAGCTGCTGCAGGAGCTCGAGGGTCACAACAGTTTCATCAACTCAATTTGTTTTGACTCTGAAGGTATTGTGTGTTCATAGTGTACCTAAACTCCTATCATAAACTGGCAACCTGTCCATGTTGTGTACCTCTCACCCAGTGCATGCTGAGATAGGCCCAGTGCCAACTACTACCCTGTACGAGATAAGAATGAATTACTCACCTCAAATGAATGTTATTGTGTTAATAAAAAAGTGTCACATACAACAGAGCTTTGATGACAGTAATAAACTAGATCCACTGAATGTACACATAAGAAATTCTAAATGATATAAAGCTTCACACAGGTTTATTTTACATCATGTCCTGGCTTCAATATTTTTTTTAAGATGAATTCAAAGAATGGGGAAGCTGCTCTCTGACCACCTCAGAGGACTTAAGAGATCCCCTATACTCATTCAAGCTCATTTAAAAGAAAAAATATTTTGTTTATACCAAAGCTTTTCTCTTTTATCATAAGCTGCTGCTGCCTTCACTCTAACACAGAGACCCCTCTTGAAACCACCAGAACGTTTCAGTGTGTATGTGGGCATGCATGTGTGCATTTCAATACATTTTTGAGGGGTACTTAATTTAGTATTTGTGGTGCTCTGTTTAAGAAAAATGAAGCTTGGCTTCTTTTGTCATGTGAATGCAGGTTATTGTACTTGTGCACTCTTATAGCTGACATCTTTTTTTATTGTATTTGTTGTAATTAGGAAGGAGAATGTTCTCTGCAGACAATACAGGCCTCATCCTTGTGTGGAAAACTACAGTAACCGACAGCAGGCGGCATCAGCCATGTCATCGCTGGTGTATAGAGAAGGTGCATGAAATGATATTCTGACGTTTGAACTACATGTACATATCATACAGTATACTTAAGATCTGTCGGATGGTGGTCTGCTTGTGTAGTAGAAACAAAAATGGAAAGAAATATGAAACTCTGCGCGTTTTTTCTTGGCAGAAAATTGATGAGATTGACCTCGGCGGCATCCCTGTCAACATGCTGCAGCTCCATCCAAACGGGCGGTGCCTGCTCATCCATGCCAAAGACAGCGTCCTGAGAATGATGGACTTAAGAATGTAAAGATAAAATTTAAACACTACCACTTGTAATTACAGGAAACAGTGACCTGTGTTCTGCTTTTTAGTGTCTCTACTGGTTTTGTGGTTTTTATGACTGGAGAGAGGGGGCAGACCTTAGCCTCTGTGAGTAGATGATGACTCACACTGAGTAATGCCATTAACTTAATGTATTTGCTCTTGTAAAGCACCAGTATTAGCGACTCATTTCACTTCACTTCACTTCACTTTCATGAAGTTGACAGAGCACAGAGCGGCTGTTAAAATTAGATTTTGTAGCCTGAGTTATCGCTGTATCTCAGTTACACATAATTTCTGGGTTACATGGAACACATGAAAACATTTTTAGAGCTGTTAAAACAAATAATGTCACCATTCGTAACTATAATACAGACAAAATTAGCTGTCTTATATGAAGTAACAGTTCACCCAAAAAGAAAATACATATTTTTCTTCTTACCTGTAGAGTTATTTATCAGTTTAGATAGTTTTTGTGTGAGTTGCAGAGTGTTGGAGATATCAGCTATAGAAATGTCTGCCTTCTCTCCAGTATAATGGAACTAGATGACACTCGGCGTCAAAAAATACTTTAAAAACTCCACAGCAATGTCTCTTTCCAGAAATCCACAGACCTTCTTGTGAGCAGTTTCATGTGGGAACTTTTTTCCTTCTAACGAATTACACCCACCAGCTGTGTCATCATTCAGAAGGAAGTGTGCATCTACTCATGAATTACAGGCTCACACCAAAACAGTCTAGATTAATAAATAGTGTTACTGGTAAGAGAAATGTATTTTGGATTTTAGAGGGACCTGTTTCTTTAAGATATTATTTATATCTTTTCAACAATGTATCTGCGTCTTTCAGCCTGGCTGTAAAGAAGTACACCGGAGCCACAAACTACAGAGAGAGGATCTACAGCACTTTCACGCCATGCGGGAACTTCATCTTCTCTGGTAGTGAGGATGGGATGGCTTATGTGTGGAATACAGACACAGGTAAGAATCATGCATTTTTTTCCTCAACAGTTTTGACAGTATTGTACACAGGGGCTCCAGCTGACAGCCGTTCTGTCTCCTCAGGTGACCAAGTTGCTGTCTACTCTGAGCTTTGTTATTCCACTGCTCTCCATGGCGTGGCGTTCCACCCTCACGAAAACATGGTTGCTTTCAGTGCCTTCGGTCAGTCCCAGCCTGTCCATGTATACCTGTACGATCGCAAAGGTTTGTGAAAACACCTGACAAGTACCTTTTTTTCTGTGGATGCAGCCCCAGAATCTCTCAACTGTGCTCACTTTGTTTTCACATCTGAATGTTATTAAAGTCAGCTGAGCCATTTGAGTCAGTTGATACATTCAAGCACTGAAATACATACTAAACTGAGACTATGTCCTGCTATATCACACAGTTTCCCAGCTGGAGGCGCACACCATAAAAGCTGCGAGCAGATTATCTTCTACAGACACCAAAACCATCAGAAACACACCTGACACGCCAGCACTGCAGGACACATCTGCTGCTGCAACCATTGATCAGTTTGCCCAAGCAACAAGACTTGCATTGAAAATGCAGTGTGTTAAGGAGCAACTGGATTCAGTGCTTGTAAATGCTCATCCTCCATTACTTTGAAATAGGTGTATTCAGAAACACAGAAATTATATGTGCAATAAAACTCACTTTTTCAAATCATTTTTAGGATCAACATCAGAGATCTTCAGCTTCTGGATACATGTATGAGCAAGGTGCTGTATGTGTTTCACATTTTAACTGTTGAAAAGTTTTATATGATGAATGTGTTGTGCTGAGTTACATCTCGATTAACCTGTTATGCAACAGTGCTGCTGTCCTTTTATTTACATATAAAATATTCTGCTCTTGTGTGTTTGGTTTACAGACAAAATGAGCATTCCTCACTCAGGGAGGAGTTTCACAACTGACTCTGTCACAGTGAGTTTTTGATCCTTTGTAAACACACCCTTGTATACTTGGTCTTTGTTGAGCTCATTTATGTTGATGTAACCGGTCAAGCCCTTTATGCCAACCTTGATGTTGTTCTCTGGAACCTCTGTCTAAACATGCTTGTTCTTGGGTTTCCTCTCAAGTGCTGGGAAAGGAGATACCCCACAGAAATAAGTCTATAAAGTCATAGAGTGTGTATGTTTATGATAAACTCACATCTTGATTAGCACAGCTTTTCAGTAGTGTATTGCATTTCCTCTGGGTCGTTTGTTTGTATTGTATTTGGTTAATTTTATTTCTTGACTTTAAAGGTATACTCTGCAGGATTGTCGGTTACTGTTACCAACCTAACTGTTACTGTTTGCATCCAGCGGTGAAAGTAAAAGCCAACCCCAGATCTGCTCTCATTTGGCATTTTGCCTCGCTATATTGCGTTTTTGTGGCACTGTGTCTGTTGCTTATGGTCTGGCACCTAGGAGTAACCTTTTTATAAAGCCCCGACCTCACCTGAGTGTTGTGGCGTTACACACCTATAAATGTCCTGAACACAGAAAACAAGAAACTCAAGGCAGAGGGCTGAGTCACTGCAGAAAAATACACTGCCGCACACTTTTATGGGGCTGTATGAGGTTCTTATCCATAGTTAATTTATTATGTACAGTAGGACATTGGTATGCACCCACTTTGCAGAAGCAGGCAAGAGTACAACCACAGAAGCTACGCAGTGTACTTCCGTGGCCAGAGGAAGCATCTATCCATTCATCCATTTTCATCTGCTCATTCGGGGCTGGTTTGCGGGGCTGGTTTGCAGGGCCAGCAGGCCAAGCAAAGCACCCCAGACGTCCCTCTCCCCAGCAACGCTTTCCAGCTCCTCCTGGGGGACCCCGAGGCATTCCCAGGCCAGATGAGATATGTAATCCCTCCAGCGTGTTCTGGGTCTGCCCCGGGGCCTCCTACCAGTGGGACGTGCCTGGAACACCTCTAACAGGAGGTGCCCAGGAGGATCCTGATCAGATGTCCGAACCACCTCAACTGACCCCTTTTGAAGCGAAGGAGCAGTAGCTCTACTTCAAGCTCCCTCTGGATGTTTGAGCTCCTTACCCTATCTCTAAGGCTGAGCCCAGCCACCCCACAGAGGAAACTCATTTTGGCTGCTTGTATCTGCGATCTCATTCTTTCGGTCACTACACTGGAGGAAGCAGCAAAAATGTATCAGTTTAAGTGTATGCTGTATGTAGAATATTTTCACTGCTTTACCTTACTGTCAGCAGTATCTGATGAGGAACTGAAGCTGTTAATCTGTGCTTTCTTCAAAGCCACCAGACTCCATTGACAAAAACAGTAATTTTACCTTGTAGAAGGTGGGAGTTGCTGGTCTGCCACTGCCTCTACTGGTTAGTTTGTGTAATTGTGTGACTTTGGTGAATCTGAACTAATCCTTTACAACATCTAAGTCACACAATAACACAAACAAACTAAGTGATTTAGGCAGCGGCAGACCAGCAGCTCCTGTGTTCAGTGAGGTAAAATCACTGTTTTTGTCAGAGGAATCTGTTGGCTTTGAAGAGAGCACAGATGAATATAACGGCTACAGTTCCCCTTGGAAATCACTGTCCGATGGCAAGGTAAAGCAGTGAAAATATTCTTAATATAGTGTACACTTCAACTGAAATTGATTTTTTTAGGTAGGTAAAATATGTTTTGCTGCTGCCCCCATCCACAGCATTACATTGCTTAGCTTCCCTCGCCGTACTTGTGCCTGGCTCTCCAAACTGGAGGCATGCCGACCACCATATACTGTAGGTAATACACTAACTATGAATAAGTACCTCATATAACCCCACTTCAAATAATCTGAACGATCCCTTTAAATGACCTCTGCACATGAAATTAACCACTGACCGGGAAAATTGCCTCAGGAGGCCCAAGCAGGTCTCCATGAAATAGAAAGTAGTTATTAAAGTAGGTCTATTTTGAAATGAAATAAATTGCCAGACCACTCAAGTCCAGCCTTTTCCTTTCAGACGGGATTAAATGCTTCGTTGCCGCCTCCGTCTCTCCTGTCGCCGCACTCCAAGCTGCAGCTCTCTGGTCCTCTAGCGGAGCAGCTAATCCCCCAGGCGGCTCTGAGCGCCCAAAACCGTGAGTGGCTTGTCCAGTTAATCACACTGTTATTTGTCTTTAACCAATGAATGACTTTGCTGCCGCTCTGTGAATTGTGAGGTCAAATATTTTTCAAGATTATCGCTGCACAAAATGTAGCATGTGGTGACCAAGACCAAAGGCTTCCAGCGTTGTTGTTTAGAGTCTCCTGAAGCATGTACACCGTGGACAGAGACAGTGATGGGCCTCTTGTGATTTTCACTTGTGTCCGTAAGTGAACACAAGTCACTGGATCGTGTTACAGTCTAAAATGAAGTATTTATGCCTGCTTTTGTTTGTTCTTGTTATTTCAGGTGGGTTCAGTCCAGTCGGTCAGTGTCTAAAAGGAGCTTCATCTTTCAGGCTACAGACAGTAAGGCTGTTTTATAAGTTTATTTCTTTATCTAATACTTTTTGTGATGTGAACATGACTGTCCTGGTCCATCAAATATCATATGTCCACTTAAACTGCTGCAGCAGGATTAACATTAATCTCTTTCTCTCCATCAGAGCCTTCCCGACCACATTTCTTCAGGCATCCAGGAAACAGATTCTGCCCCTGTTCAACAAGTAGTAAGTATCCACTGTAGCCACAAGCTCAGTCACATGAAACCTTCCCCCTCTCATATTTAACCCCTCCAACTCTGCGTTTCTCCCCCAGGTCGTCTCGCTCTATGACTACAGAGCTAATCGGTCTGATGAGCTGACTATACGCCGCGGTGATGTCATCCAAGTGCTGTACAAAGACAATGACAACTGGTGGTTTGGGCGTCTGGCCAACGGGCAGCAGGGATATTTCCTTGCTTCTTATGTGGCAGATCAGAGTAAGTGAATTATAATTTCTTGTGACAGACGCCTAATAAACAATGCATATGAACATTTCCACATGTGATGCAAGATGCTGAGTTGTTTTATGTTGCAGGAGATTTCAGTGAAGAGGTGACTCAGTCTGTAGAGGCACATGCAGCCTTGTCTGAGGGGACTGTTGAGAGGTCAACACCAACCAGGGTAAGGAGACAGAGTAATAGAGCAGCATACTTTACTTTATTTGTTTATTTGAAAAGGACCGTGCATATTAATGAACAATCGGTACAAATACATGACGTCATGTAAATATGCCGGATTTAGCTAGAAGCTAATTTCCATCTGTAGTCCTCACATTTAAAAGACAGACAGACATACCATAAATAACAGTTCAATCAACAACATATAAAGCATCTGTCCATGATCTGAATCATGTCTTCTTTCATCTGTAATGTTATGGGCTAAAGGTGAAACAAGGTGTGGCTGTAACAGAGGGTGTACATGTCTTGTACTCCATATGCAGGTCTCCTTTCTCTTGTGTCTGTGGTGCCTATTTTTCTGTTTGGTAAAGTGATACTTCACCTCAATCTCTCTTTTATGCTTCAGACACCATCTTTATACTGTAGATGTGACAACATTTAACAAGAAATGGTTGGCCACAGTCTCTCAAGGCATTTAGGTCAAAGCACCGCTGTGCCGAAGTACAGCCTCAGAGCTTTTAGCATTATTGTAGACCCTTCTTTCATCTTTTTTAATCCCGTTATTTTTGTTTACGTGGTGATGATTGTCACCCAAAACCATGTGCCTCCTGATGACTGCCTGAGCACAGGGATTTTGATGCTGACAACGTTTAATGACAAAGTATTGTATCATCTATAAAAACATGTAAATGCTCATGTATGTGACAAATACGGCTTCCATGCTCAGCTGGAAACCAGGGATGCATTATAATATGGGCACGTCATCGGTATCGGCCAATATCTGCTTCAAAATAAAATATCAGGATCGGCCAACATGCTTTTTCTCAATTTGCACAATGAAAATATTAGATACATTGAAAAGTATTGTATTTCATGTCTCCATCTGTTGGTGGGCCATCATGATTAGAGTATGCATGCATAATATGATGTAACTCTACTACAGAAGAGACTTGATGATCACTGAAATTAGGCAGGGAAAAAAGTGGATAAAATGATAACGGTATCGGTTATCAGCCAAATGAGTTGTTAGGTATTGGCATGTTGGATATCGGTAAAGAATCCAGTAATGTGCATCCCTACAGAAAACAGTCTACGTGGTTATATTTTGTTGAAACTAGCCACTAATATACCTATAGTGGGTGAGTGAGAGAGACTTTAAAGACTCTGTGTGAAATTCACAGCGTATGAGCTTGGACAGGACTCTCAAAATGGAGGTGGCTTAGCCGGTAGCTAGCATCTAATGCTGCTAACTCCATAAACAGTAACAAAGTCAACCAGGCAGGAACTGGAGGGTGAGCACTATGTTTCCACACCCCCGCCATCCAGATAGCAGTGGTAACCGCCATATAAGCACAGTGCAAAGTGGCAGCAATGAACTAGCCAGACTTGCTTTCCACAACAAAGAACAGAGAAGCTCAGAGTACAACACACACAGGGAGTGAATGTGTGACTTCATTCTGCTAAGGACGCCATTACTTCACTATATCTTTACATAGCAAATACAAGTTTACTGCTATAGTAATGTTTTAAATGTCACACACAGAACCTTTAGAAGATTTTGGGAGAAGTATCACTTTAATGTCTTCTTTTTAGTGCATAAAAGAATACATGGTGGTGGTGGTCTGTATTCCAGTTTCTGTGTGGCTTTTCCTGTCATTTTATCTTTTCTCCTTCCCTACTTTTCCAAGGTGTCTGCTGCAATTAGTTCTTCTGGGGAACTTAGGTTTCTTTCTGAGCCGACCCTTTCTGACACCGAGCCTGAGCTGACTGATGCCAGGTGAGTGGCTCGCTGAGCTTTAATCCTCACGACTCCATTCACAGGGTCGTGGTTTTACTGAACACTGCACAAGGCTCTAAGTAGTTCTTCTCTTAAACAAAAGCAAGACAACACGGGTTTATCACTGACATGTTGTGTTATAGTTAAATAATGAACACTGATTGGAATGATGTTTTTATTGCAGAGCTAGAAGGAAAAAGAAGGTGAAAAAGTCAGGAGTCCCCGCACCTTCGTCTCAGGCCACATTTTCAGATGCAGATGCTCCGGTGTCGATGAGCACCAGGAGGAGAGGCCGGTCAGCAGACAGACCTCTCCCAAAGAGACCAACAGGCCGGACTAATGGTGCCTTCGAGCCAGACACATGATTGTTTTCAACTCGAGTGCTTTCACCTTTATTCTGTTTGATATAAAAAGCATTTTTGTATTAATGACCCTGCAGCTGTGTTGTATTTTTACTGCTTTGTCTTTTTATATTCAGTCAGTATGTTCTGTATTGTATTTAATACAGATCGATCAATGACATGTAAAACTTTGATAATGAATGCTTAAAGAATTGAGCAATTCTAGGAATTCTAGTTTTACATATTTATTGATGTAAGCATATTTTCACTATTGCACATGTTGCATGTTTACAGATTATGTAGAAAACAAAATGTAATATTGTAGTTTTATTTTCTTAGCCTGTAAGAGATTGACAAATTTTGTATATGCCACTTCTTCAGTTATATAATTATACAGATTATTCTTTTGCAAGTGTTTGTCTTTCTATAAATCATGTTAAGTCACACTTTTGATATTTAACATTTGTAAATAATATAAATAATAATTGTTTAACACATTAAAGTAATAGCCTTTTAGAATACTAAAATCAATTGCTTTTTCAGCCCAGTAGATATATTTTGCTGCAGTAAAAATCACTAAAGTAAGATGAACAAAGTTGATCTTATTACATAAAACAGACATTGACAAAGTTTTCCTTAAAGTTATAAATCGCAATATATGTTATTACAATACTCAGCATATTGCAAAACGTTAAAAATCTAATTCAAGTTGCTATTATTTTGAAGAATTCAAGTCAAATGGAGATCCTTTTTAATGGAACATGAATGTGTAGTGTCCATTAGCATCAGCATGTAATGATTTCATCTTCAACTTTTGGATATGTCTTCATTTTAAGATTCTTGGATCAAGAGGAGGTTTATTGTGTGACACACTTGAAATGTATTTTATAGTACAGCTAATGTTTCAGTGGACCATTGGGTAACTTTTCCAAGTTAAGTCCGTCAAATAAAATATGAGCAGGATGCTATGCAGTGCATGATGGAATGGATCGAGAGAATAAAGACACCAATGTTTTTTAATGTAGATATTTACTGTTTATATTCAAATAAATGCAAAAATCTTACATATTGTTCAATCAGAAATTGAGGCTCAACATATAAAATCACTAATTGCAGTAAAATGTGACACAATGCTCCCTGTTATATCAAATTATACTGAAGGTAATGAGAGGTTCACAATGACCTGTAACATATCAAAGGCCTAGGTGATATAAAAAATCAAATATCCCTATATTTTTACCAGATACCTCGATACCGATATTGTAGGGCTAACTATTAGTGCTTTTACAAAATATTCACACTAGATTTTCAAAAATTAATCATCAGTAATGTGGATATAATGACAAAGAGGGTAAAGGCAAAGAATAGAACAGCCAGGTAAATGAGAAGGAAAAGAAAAAGAAAATTACACTTAGGATATCATGATATCCAAAATCTAAGACAATATATAGTCTCAAATCATCATGATATCAACACATTGCCCAGCCTAATAACATACCACTTCATAGATCATGTTATAACATGCTTATTTGCTTTGTGTTGCCATGACTGTGGTCCGCAGCTCCTGATGTGTATAACTTCAACATGAAATCCAGGTCATGACCAGGTCAGAACTAAGATCATTAATACAGCAGAGCTTCAGAACAAAAGGCACATTTAGTTTGTGCTGTGAACTTAACAGTGGTCGACTATATTCACTCATATTACATTCATTCATCATAATGCACTACAGTATATGAAACTATTAAAATTCTATTAAAAATGTACAGACATTGAGCCAGTAATACAGTGTACCACTTTGTTTTCGGGCTGCAGTTTCCGCAACACCAAAAATGTATAATTTAAAAATGTTAAAAAGCAATTAATAATGACAATAAACAATCTGTGCAACTTGGAAGCTGATGAAACATTAAGACAATGTGTTGTTCACTATGGTGTCCTCCACGTGTCGCCGAAAGCTTCACTCAGTCAGGAGAGGAGTGCTTTCATCTGTTTGTTGACTGTCTCCTCGAATGCTATAAATCAAACATAAAAGTGAGTGTTACACCTCACATTCTTGGAAAAATGCACCAGTAGAGTCTAGATAGCGTTACATACGTAGATATATGACGCATCTAAATACGTGACATAAATCTGATTATTGTCATTTGAGGTTAATGATTACCTTTGTTGTGGGCGCTGACACAGGTAATGAAGAGCAAGGAGAAAGGCCTGAGGACAGAGAGGTTGTTGAGTTTCATGTGTGTAACTGCTCCAAAAAGAAAATCACACGTTTCCTTCGCTATCAATCTTCCTAATGTGTTTAACACCTGAAAGATTACCGGGCTTGGAATCACATTTTTCTCACTCTTTAAAGAAATGCCACGCAAATAAAGCTCATGCTGTCTCTGTAAAACAGTCATGTGTTTATTGTCCCTAATGCATGAGTGACTCATAATTTCTTCTTTATGATATGGTCATGAACAGTAATGCGGGATCTTTCAAATCACAAGACAGTATGAAGGCTAATATGCCAGTAAGTGAGATCAAAAGACAGTTTTCATGGCTTCATGGATCGTCATCCACATACCCCAACACTGCACAAACTGATACTTACACCCAAAAACGCCAAGCCTCCTTGGACTGCAGCCGCCCACTCAAAGTTCAGATGTTGCGTAATAATGCCACCCACTATTGGGCCATAAAACATCCTTTAAAAGAGAACAAATTTCCATTATTACAACATTAAAATATTCCCCAGCTACATACAGCACATAATGGGAACCTGAAAAAGATGTTCCCCAGCTCTGTATTTGCTTATCATGACTCCAGGGTTCCTACACAGTATGGAAGAATATGGAATTTGATTTTAGTCATTTCCAGGTCTGTGGAAAGTATGGAAAAAGGAAAAGAGAGTATGGACATATATTTGTGTTTCTAGACTATTGAACATATTCTGTTTTCTAAAATATAAAATTCATACTTTCCTGAAGCAAAATGATCATACAAGTGGAGTATTTTTCATTCACACTCTGCAAATCCATGACCAAATTAGTTTGACAGAAAATGTAGTGATGCAAACGAAGTGATGCAGTTAACAAATATGTAAACAGGCTCTGCTTGAGGAAACCTTTATGGCTGTGTTCATCATCATTTCCATAAACACAGTGAATAAACAAGGCTGCACAGACTCTGTAACAAATTTTAAACTAATTTTCAGTTGTTATGTGTCTAATGTTTGTTTTCAGTCTGTCTCTGTGTGTTTGGCCTTCTGGTTCCCTCCTCCTGCTAACTCTCCAACAGCTGCTGAACCTGCACACCTGAGCCACATCTACAATCAAGCCACTGCAGTGTAAAACCCTGGCTCAGACATCCAGACTCTGCTAGATCGTTCAGTCTCCTTTGTGGTCCAGACATCAAGGCCAACCTCTAGTCTTTTGGACACTTTGTCTTTTTGTACTTTTTGTACAATTCACACTCTGTTCTGGGAATCAGGTTCACCACACCAGCCTCAACCATAACCCGCCATGTCCAGTCTCATTCCCTCTGGACCGCTCTGCCCTCAGCTAATCTGCCTGCTCTGCTTCGTCATTCCCTGCCCACCTCAGCCATCACTCCAATTCTTCAAACTACACTAAACTGCCTTTTATCATTCCCTGTTTCCTGGCTGTGTTTGCATTTCAGGTCCTAAGTTCTATATTCTAAACTATGTTTATGGCTGTTAGTTCAATGATATCTTGACAACTGAAATGCAAGAGCAAACAAAAGCTATTTTAGGACTAGAGAGTGACCATGACGTGGACATGATTGGTGCTATTGGTGAAATCTGACCCAAAAACAATGGGCGGGTTAATGTGTGTTCACTGAATACTGAACTAGGGAACTTTGAACCCTGGGAACAAAGACACACTCCTGGAAATAAATACCAACCAGTGTAAAAATAGATTCAAGCTACTGAACAGCAAATAGCTTTTGGGTGTTGATTGTAGGATGTCAGTAGGACTCACCCCAAGGACCAAAATGCCCCAAACAGTCCGGACACCATCCCGAGAGTGCTTAGCCCCTCTTCATATCCTTGTTCACTACAAAGAAGAAAATAAAATAATGTGGATTGTCTCACCCTGATAAAAACCTGCAGGTCATGAATGTAGTTGTGAAGTTACTCACTATGCACATTTGATGATCTCAGGGAACGTGGGGATTGCAGACATACCCAGAGAAAACCCAATTACACCAAGCATGACGATCAGCAACCACAGCTGACTACACATGTAAACATACACACACAAACACAAAAAAAAGTTAGTACTGTGAACATATAAGAATAGTCTTGACGACACATTATCCACTAGTGTTGGAGGAAGTACTCAAACCTTTTATATTAAGTAAAAGTAGAAATATCACAGCACTGAAATATGTGGCTACTCCTTTAAAGCAGAGGGTCTATGTTACTTTCCATCTTTGCCACATGCTCACCTCGGTATGTAAAGGAAAGGGGCGGGACCAAGCAGGCAGAAGCCAGTCGCTGTGGCGGCGCCTCCTGTTACCATGAACCAAGGCCTGGTGGACTGATGAACACCAACACACACAAGGGAATTAGTCCAACATGACAAATCTAAAGTTCTGAAAGAATTAGCCACATTTACATTAATACTCACGGGATATTTGTCAGTAATATACCCCAACAGCGGTGATGCCAGGCAGTAAGGTAACGACAAACCAAGCATGGTGAGTCCCACGTAGCCAGATGAGAGACCAAACTAGACACACCAGAGAGGGGAAACTTATTAACATGAAGCACGATAAACTTTCTTTCTACAGCAAACTTTAGGAGAAGAAAGGAAATGTACCGTCTCCATAGCAAACAGGGACAACGTGGCATCCAAGAAGCCCAGACCTGAACTAAGAGTGAAGATCACATAGCACATCAGGACGATTTTCACTTTGGTGAGAAGTCGAAAGAACGAATCCTTCGAGGGGTCTGACTCTGAGCAGACACAAGCACAAAACACAGCTCACAGTTACAATCTGAGAAACAAAAAACACTGAAATGATTGAAAATGTACAAATAATGAGCTGAAACTGCAAACTACTACCAATGTTTGGCAAGACGTAGATGTTGAAAGGAACCATAATCAATAGTAAACATCCAAGAAGCATAAAAGGGACTTCATATCCAAATGACTGGTAGAACCACCCTCCAACCGGCGGCCCCAGAATGAGACCAAGCCCTGTGAAAATCTCCAAACTACCCTAAAGAGAGAAAATTGACGCACATTAAAATATGCATTTTGTCAGCATAAGGACCATTACGACATGTGCCAGAAGCTATTTATTATTTCCATGACACTGGGAGAAATGGGAGACACAAAACAACCCTGACCATAATGCTTTTTTTGTTATTCTCGTGACGCTAATGACTAAACAACATACCAGTCGCACAAGGGTTGTCTGCACTCACCAAAACAGTCGCCACATTGTTTGGGAATATTTTTGCTGTCATGGCAAAGGAGGAGGTCATCGCTGCAGCAAAGCCTATGGCGTCGACGGACCTCACTACAAAGCACAGGGTAATGAAGGCAGGGCCTGCAGGAACCCGGTTGAGTAACCTGCAAGGAATGAAAGCAAAACAAATGAATGCCAGGCAGGAAACACAATATGAAGATTTAAATGCAGACTGACTAAAATCCAAATTTGCATGTACACTGCAAATACAATACTGAGCTATATGACAGGGTCATTTTGTGACCTTGCAGTGATATAATAAATATTTTTTCACTGTCAGAAGGCGAACAATGTCTGCGTTAATCTGTCTCTCGTGGCTCTCTGCCCTAATTCCAATCATTCCTTCTAAATATCTAAGACTGTAAAAAGGGGTCAGAAATATGTTTTCACCTTTTTAAAATCACTTCAGTTTTAAGCAAACAAACATGGTGCAATTGCTCAAATTATTGTTATCTGCAGGTTAATACACATGTGGTGCTCTAGTATCTACAGCAGGAGGACAGTGTTTGTGGATTTGACTCCAAATAAACTTAATATAATTCATTAAACAACAATAAAACAATTTGTTATCGTGATGCAACATGACAAGTATGAGCTTTTGTCCAGCACCTGGTGTTGATCGTCTGGATGTGCATACTTTTATATACATTTCTGAGTGTTACACCCTCAAGTGCGCACACAGGTTTTTGTGACCATTCCTGTTCTAACTTTAACTCAGTTGCTCCCTTAGTGCTTTCAAAAGCTCTTAAAAATTGCTAAAATATCTTACAATTACTTTATTATATGATTTACAACTGCACGTTAATATGTTCCTGTGGCAATCATTATCATTGACACTTACCCAAACATGATGGTGCACGCTGACGACACAAAAAGCCCCATAATAAGCATGAATTTTGCACCAATTTGGACAATCTGAAGGAGAAAGAGGTTGTAAATCACTGTACATCTGGGAAACAAATCACACTTCACATACTGATATAAAGCAGAGCCATATACTGTACTTACATATTTTCCTAGTATCAACGAGCCAATTAAATTGCAGACAGCGTAGCAGCCAAATATGAGACCAATGACAGTTTGACTGGCTCCTTTCTTCACTGCCTGTGTAGAAACATGCATCAATGTATTTATTTATTGGTCTGAGGAATTTATTTCACACCATATAAGCAACAAAAGTGATAGATAAGGACGTGTAATATAAAGTGAGTAACACAAATAAATGGAAAATATATTGAGATAACAGATGACAAATATAAATGCACATATCAAAGAACTGCTCCTATAAGTTAATGATGATTGGTCAGTGCCTTATCCTATCTATTGCTCCACTGTGCTCTAACCTTTTGCATAGCAGTTAGTAGAGTTTACCTGAGACCAGTGAGTATAACAGAGTCATTCAGTGGCCTTCAGGGAGGCTTTCTGATGGTTAGCACATGGTTACTCATTCATTCCTTTCAGACGACACTGCTACTGAGACATTAAAGGGAATTAGTGATAGCTGTCTGATCTAAATGTAGGAGCTGTACAATGACGTCCACAAATTAACAGTACATTATGTGCTCTATTTACAGAAGGCAGACAGACAGCCCAGGTATCACACGCTTACACTCTTCTTCAGATGAAGAAAAGCATCTGTCTGTAGCATCAAATGGATTATAGCACATGTGCTTTACTGAAACAACAGAGTTACAGTGATAGCATCTGTCAGCTGATGTATCACATCATTTACCAGCAGCCCTGCATTAAAGATCTGTCTTTGTACATATTCACAATAGGGCTTTTGGATATCGTAATATCATGAATGTTGTCTTTTCCTGGTCTTAGAAGCTGCATTACAGTATTAAAGTTGGTGTTTGAGGTATTTGGTCAAACATATCGTGATATTTCATTTTCTCCATGTCGTCCAGTGCCAATTCACAAAAACAATCCGTACTAAAATATTATTCCCTCTCTTCCCAATTTTTTATTTCTTATTTAACCAGGAAGTCCCATCTCTTTTACAAGAGAGACCTGGCCGAGGTAGCAGCCGATCAAAACACATTTAAAATGCAACAAATACAACATATAATACAGAAGTCCACAATAAAACAACAACTATTCAAACATAGTGGCCTCTCAGGAAAAACAAGCACATGTCTATGTCACCACATTCTTTATGATGCCCTTAAATTCCTCGATGGATTTAAGTGTTTCTAATTTTAGATCTTTTTTAAGATTGTTCCATGTCCAAGCTGCAGAGTAAAATAATACAGTTTTCCCCAGATCTGTTGAAACCCACTAACTACCAGAGCTGACACACAGAAGGAAGCCGAGATAGGCCGGAAATTTGCCCAGTATTGCATTATAGATAAAAAATATATATAATTTGTCTCGAAAATCCAAACATCACTGTATTGTATCTTTAGTATCTACAAAATCCCAAAGATTATACTCTGTATGTTAGTGTTGCCTTTTTGTTATCATTAATTTTGTTAGCAACTGTCTCAAAACATTGATCTGAGTATTTTCTGTTACTAAAAGAGGCCTGTGCAGATGCTGAGCAAATAACCTAAAGTGAAAGCTTGTACTCCCTCAGTATGATAGATAGATAGATAGATAGATAGATAGATAGATAGATAGATAGATAGATAGATAATGATGTGCTTTCTTTTGTGAAGCATATGTCATGTATCACTGTTGTCTCTCAAGGCATGTTGCCTTGCTGCTGTACATTGTCTTGACTCGGTACACTGTTCCTGTTTGATTTTGTCTTACTTCTGCTGTTTAATGTCACACATCACTTGTGTCATTTGCATGTGCTCACAGCTTCGAGCAACTGAAACTGACTCTGGTTCACATTAGACAAAATATAAAAATGCTAATGCCAGTTACAATCACTGCTGTAAAACGCCTGCTTTCACTTTTTTAAAATGGTTCCCTTTAAAAAGGGTTGTTGGCAGTTTAAATAAGAATAACTTTTAAGTTGCCAGTTTGTGGAAAATCCCTTTGGTGATATAGACCATATTAGTTTCTGGAAAAGTGCTGCAGAAATACTGGAACAAAATAACATTTATGGAGAATTAATGAGAAGTTTATTTGCAGTTTGTGAACAGTTGTGACTGCACTGTTACCAAATAGAAGGTCTAAACACCAGCTAATGAGATTTGCTTTCATTTATAAACCATTAAAGTTAACCTATGTAAATTTGCTGACAAGCAGCTAGTGTGATCACAAGATAGAGTTACAGGATATAATTTCAGTTCAGTTTATTTGTTCACTTGTCAGTTTATTGTGGTTTTAATGAGGCTAATTTTCACTGTTTCACGGCATGACAGTAAAAAAGACACCTCAAAAATAGAATAAAATGACAAAATATGTGTGCTAACATTAAGATAAGAAAGATATGAAAACTTTCTTAGCCACTGCATTAAATGGAATGATCATATCAGACAAGGTAAGGCTGCACCAGCAACATCCCTGAGTTTGCTGCATTGAGTAAAGACATGTTTTATCTCTTATGAAATTTAAGTTTTCATTTGAAAGAGGAAGAATGTATTAATTCTTCATTCAGCCACATGGTCTTGATTTAATAATTAGCCTATTATACGTTTTAGAGGGTGCTTAAAGTAGTATCTAAACCCCTAAACCAGTGATACTGATCAAATCTGGCCCTGGCAGGTTGCTGGGTGGCACAGTGAAAATAAGTTGATTCAAATTGGGATATTTTTTGTACTTTTAAGGTAAATACAGTGCCAGAGTGCATAAAACGCCAGGGAAGGATCCCCCTCACCCCCCGACAGAAGTCATGTCTATACCCTGAATGTTCTCAATTCCTATAAAGACCCTTGCACACACCTGACCAGTGCTGCTGCTGCATTGAGCCCCTTGCCTCCTGTCATTTAGCACAAGTGGCCCCCAGGCATAGCAAGTTGATTATCCCAGCCCCACAGTTGTCATGTCACTTGTACTGGGCTTGTTGTGGCTTACCTCATTTGGGAAAAATGGGCCTAATATTGAGTAGCAGATCATTGAACTGAAGTTGACAGAAGCCATTGATATTAAGGTGAGTGTCTGCTGTCTTGTCATCCTCGGAGGAGGAACTGTTGATTCAGCTGGAGTGCTGTTATCTGTTGTGAAATAATGGAAATAAACAAAAGTAAAGGAACAGAGAAAAGCAGGATAATGAGATTAGGCAATAGTGAATGTAAAGGTAATGAAATTAATGGCAGAATTAATCGCATTAAAATGACAGTTAAGCATTAATTCGGATGTATAACACTAATAATGAATCAAAACAGTTAATCCATTGACAGCCATGTATTAGACTGTTATAAAAGCCACCAACCTGTTTGCTGAAGATCAACGTACGGGTCCATTCTTAAATTTGTCTCCAGTTATTCAGGACAGAAGTTGAGACGGTGACATTACCGACACACACAGAGGTGTGTGAGACCTGGAAACACCGACAGCTGACAGTCAAACAGCTCCTGACTGTCTGTAAACCTCAGTCCTCACACCGCGAGGTCGACTGAGTTTCTCACGGTGAGTATTTCCTCAATGACGTTAAACGGCAACTGAAACAGGAAATGTGCTTTCATTTCAAAATTAAAGCTCTAGTGCACACTTCCGGTGGCTACAGCTATCCAGTCTTCCTACCTGTGCCACACAAATTTAAACTATTGTAAAATCAGAAACACTACCTCCTTTGAATCATTCTACATTTTAGTTCATATCTATTATATTTTAGTGTAAGTATCAGTTTAATTATTCAACGCAAAATACACAAGTTATACTACTTGTATAATGTATTATATATTGTATTACGTAATTAAGGTACAAAATAAAGTACCGTTATTTTTTTACATTTTCGAGATGAGATATTCTCCCCAAATATTCCTAAATGATCAAATAAAATAATGATAATAAATAATAAATTGTAATCATAAATTGTAATGAGTCCAGTTACAATATATATTAGTTAATATAACAATTCAAATAATAATTATGTCAATATAAAACTCAAACTAAATATTAATATATGTTTCCATATAAAATTATGTAAAACTTCAACTAATCCCTTCATAACTGCAAAACAAGAGACTGAAAGAGATCAAAAGTATAAAAAATAAATAAAAATCAATAAATTAACTTTATAGTTTATTTTTAAATTAAATTAACTAATTAATTGTATACATTATTTAGAATTCTTATCAAATAATTGTATGTATGTATTGTATGTATTATTCATACATTATTTTTAAATTATAAAGAAAAATTACTTAACTAATTAACTTTAAAGGCTCCATTTTGGACTACACCGCAGTTTTGATACAATAAACCTGCATTCATTTTACTGAAAAATATTACCATTATCATTATCAATACCATTTTTAGCATCACTCTTGAGTTTTTAATCTTTTAAAATATTAATAATTAATCAGCACAGCAGTTTTATGAAATAATATAAATCATTTTGTTATTTCATGTTTTATGCAAAAGCAAAAATCGCAAATCAAAATTTATATATTTTTTGAAATTATTTTTTAAATCTTTTTTTTTTTTTTTTTTTTTTATTTTGCAGAAATGCAGTACTCCAGCTGTTCCTTTCATAACTGCTGAAGGGACTGAGGGGAAACCCTTTGGTGTGAATGGGCTCCTGGGATCACTAACTTTGCACAAGAGCGTGAAAGAGCCAAACTGTAAATGAAACGTGACAACAAAAACATTTGGAACAATGTATTTTTATTACATTTTGGCCAGCCTATAGGTCCATGTAAACCTATGGTCACATCATACTTGTTTCCTTCACAAAATAAGAGAAAAAAAATATCAGGCAACCAACTATTCATTAGGCAGTATTGCTGAAAACTGACACACACTGTCGCTTAAGTCTCTGAAGCTGCATTAAATTAAAAAAGCTCTTAAATGAAAACTCTCTGTAGCCTCTCTCAAAATACTTTCTTCATATACTTCAAAATAACCTTCTTTTAGCAAATGACGAATGTCCAGACATTTCCACATTTGTTTCTTTATACATTAGCACCAAATCTACATGAATCTCACTCCTACTAACAGTTAATCTTAACTTATGAATATGTTGTATTTAATACCTGCAAGTTTGTTGTTCTTGTTTTTTTTTTTCTACAAGTGTAACATCAAAAAACACTTGGTACCATGTTAAAGCAAAGGTGAAGTACAAAAACTACTGAAATTAGCAACATATAAGCACAATTTTTCTAAGCATATAATGATGTTAAGTCATTTACTAAATACACAGTGCAAGCAGCTTTGTATTTTCTTTTGCGAGTACAACATCAGTTCTATGTAGGTAGCGTTATTGCACACAAGCTCTATCTATCTAAAGCAGCACTGATTTCCAACGAGGCAAACTACTGATGTAGTAGCATCATAAACACCCAATGAAAACAACACAGAGCCAACCGAGTTTGAGACTCACTGAGAGGATCTCGGTGTTTATGCACATTTTTGTTTGTGGGGATTTTCCATCATCGTCCCCACATACTTAACTTTCAGCTAAATGCGTTTGACCATTTGGCTTTATTTGGCACACATAAACTCACTGTGACCGTTACTCACATTTGTAGAGGGGAGTTTTGGAAATGAAAAGGAACATGTAAATTCAATTTACACATGAATAAATAAGGAATAACATGGTCAGATCATAACGGCTCTGACTGAATAATGATTTGCAGTATTGTGGCCAAAACAATATGATTTACTATGTTCATTGCACCACTTCATAGAAGTATCATGAATAGAAAATATACAAACTGTGGTAAACTGTACTCAGCTCTTCAGGTTGCAGTTGCAGAATCAATATATTCTTCTATTGCATGTTCAGCAATTTGAACACAATGTAGAGGACATTTAACAAACAAAACAGACTTAAAAGCAAATCAATGCTTTCAACAAATGGGTTCCTAATGACCAATAAAGATACAAATAAAGGTACTGAAAAATAATACAAATAAAACCTTATAATTCATTAACCTAATTACTTAAAACTGACTTAAAATAATGCAGTGTATCAGATATGGTATGGCTTGGTGAACATTTATGTGCAATTTTGAATGCCATTGTACCTAACAATGTAGGTATTTGCTGTGTTTATTTTCTATCAACATAAAACACATATTTTAAACATTTATTTATTTGAAATACACTGAATTAGCCACCATTTTAAGAGAGGGAGGATGTCTTTGGCACCACATGTGGTACGAAACCTCCACACTGTTTTTAAAATCCATTTCAACATCTACTTAGTTAACCTTTTGTTTATCCAGGGAAGGTTGACATTTTTTACTTCACTAAATAACATTTGAATAATAAATAAAACTAGCTTGAGTACATTCAACATGTGAACTAGAAGTGATGGACTAACTGGCGCAGCCTCCATGATCACTGACCTCGACTGGCATCGCCTTCAACAGACTGATTGTCTGCATGTGCAAGACCAACTTGAACATCAATAAGAACCACCACAACACTGACATTTTCCCAGCTCTAGCCCCATACACGTCGGGCTGCTAGACCATTGTGGCTTCTTTTGAATTTGTCTACACTAACACAAAACCTTTGCTTCACTTCAGCCTTTGAGTCACGTTAGCCAAGGCAACAGCAAATGCCTGCACTGCTGAGAAAGGATACTGGAAATCCAAGATATAGGCATTCCCATCGATGCGCCCAAACTGCATCACCTGAATAGACAGAAAAGAGGAAGACAATTCAGAAAGCATCAATCAACCAACACATCAGTATTTTTTATTGCTTCGTCTACGGCTGCAACAGACCTTTTTACAGCAGACATTTTGGCCAGTCATAGTAGGAAAAACCCTGGTGTTACCAACAACATCAAAGATAGCTCTGTTGTATTCAGGTTAAAGTAAGTGTGACAGTGAGCAAGCATGCACAATACCGGAACCCTGAAATCAAAGCAGCTAAATGGAATTCAGCCATAACTTATTTCATTATTTACGCCTGTGTTTATCCTTCTGTAACATGTGACAATGTCTTCTGTGAAAATGATGGGCAAATGATTACTGGCAATGATTTTCATGTTTTTTTATAGAGAGATTTGATTTAATTGTTGTCTGCTTTTTTATATTTGAAAATAAAAAAAGACCTTGATCAAAAAGAAAAAGATGAGCAGCAGGTAATCACATTTAAAAAGATGAAACCAAGGAATATCTGCCATTTTTGCCTAAAGGTATACCAGGTATACAAAACAACGCATGGACTCATACAAGATCTGAGGTCTAGATTAAATCACAAAGGCGATACAGCCTTTGCAGTCAGAGCTCCCCGACTTTTGAATGACCTGCCTGAGGAGATCGGGGCTGCAAACTTTGTCTCATCTTTGACGCCATACCTTAAGATAACTCAAAGTACACTTGGTTTAAAACGGTACTGAACACAGGTCTCCTGGAGGAAAGTCCTGTGTTGTTTGACCCATTCACCACCCCAATCTACCTACTTACACAGACTTTTGTGCCTTCATCACACTATGCAGGTGTCAAATCCTGGCCTTGACAATCACACACCCTCACCTTAGTCACTTTTAAAGATCCAAGCCATCAGAATTCAATATTTATACTACTTCCTTGTTTACTCCCATACGCACATTGGTCACATGATCGCAGCCTTCCTGATTATATGGGATATACATGAATTACTGGCTCAAGACTACATGGGTTGTATATGAATTGTGATGCCCAACTGTAAGTAGCAAACATTCAAGAGGAAACGATAAAAATTGCGGATACAGTGCCGATATGCAATGCAAATATAGCGAGGCAAAACACAAAAGCTGGGGTTGGCTTTCACTGTCACTTCTCTTGGGGATACTGTTCACAAATAGTATCCAACAATTCCTGCATAATTTACCTTTAAAAATGAGTATTAAAATCATTGCAGCTAAATTATCTGTCGGGCAACTAAAGGAGCAACTGACTAATTATTTCAGCTCTAAATTCTTAATGATTTCTCATCATTACCTGTCTACCATCCAGCTCAATTTGAAAATTCTTTGCTGACTCCTGTGTGACTCGTCCTCCAAAATCGAGCTGGTAGACCTGGGTGGCTTCATTCCACAATGGTTGTTTATTGGCCATGACATAGACGAATCCTTGGCTTCCCAAACTGCGGTCCTCCCTTTCATTTGCCTTGCGGCACTTTATCTCCTCCAGCTCACTCGCCATACGCATGCTGCGCTTGTTCTTCCAGCTCTTCTTACTACTCTGGTTCTGATTCATGAGCTCATCACCACTAATAAACAGCTCTGGCTCACTCTCTGAACTATCCTGGAACTCATTTGTGGTCCTGCTCATCTTCTTGGTTTTATTGAGCTGCTCTCTCTGCCCCTTGGGCTTCTTCTTCTCCCTGCTGCCAAGCCTTGGGCTGGAAATGAGAGTGTTAAAGTCCGAGAGTGCACGGCCTTCCTTTCTGGATTTTCCCTCAGAGACAGTGGGCATGTTGGCTTCCTCGGCTCTGCTGTCCAATCTTTTGCGGCTCTTCTTGTTGAAGCGCTCTGACTCCTGTGGCACAGGACTTTCATTCAGGGATGATGGCTCTGGAAAGTTGTTGGCGGACTCTGCTAGATCCTCTGTGGCACTTTTGGATGGTGGTAGCTCAGTAGGTGGAGGAGGAGGGGGGAGAGGGGGTGGTGGGGGTGGCCCAGTTGGAGGAGGTGGGGAGAGAATTGGCTTCTCTAAAATCTGATGAGTTTTGGTGGGGAGGGGAGGTGCTGGAGGGTCTTGCATGGGAGGCGGGCAGGGATACGGGTTCCAGGGGTGAAGACTGACAGGGTGCAGCTGGAGTCCGGCACATGAGCTGGCTCCTGGATACATCGGAGGGAGTGGGCAGCAGGCCAAGTTAGCCAGACTTGGAGGATAGCCTGGTGGCAAGACTAAGTTGGGATCCTGCTGAGCATAAGGGACTGAACCAACTACTTCATTTGGAGAACACTGTGGTGGAGGGTTCTGTAAGGTCTGAAGTGGAGGACCGCCGTGAGCCACACCTGGAGGAAAAGGCGAGAGGGATATTTGGTAACCTGATGGGAAAGTAAGAGTGCTTGTGGTCTGACTGGTTGGAGGTTTAGTCGTGAGGACAAACGGCAGCCGAGTCATGTCTATGTGCTGAGCTTGACTGATGATAAGTGGAGGTGGTTTATGAGGTCCAGGTGGAGGACCTAACATTGTTTGTTCTGGAGTGAGCCAGAACTCCTCTGTGGTCGAGGTGTCCCACTGGTAAGGCGGAGGGCGTTTAACTGTCAAACTGACATCGCCGAGAGTCAGCTGACGTACAGATTTCTCAAGGTGACACTGCTGATTTAAAGTCTCATCTTCAGTGAAGGCAGAGTTAACATACACTGTTCTGTCCCTGCTGTTATCAACAGCACTAAGCAGACTGTAAGATGACTGAGAGGCCATGGGTGTGTTACTTTTGGAGTGCACGATAATGGTGCTGTGATGTGCTCCTTTCCCTGGTGGGAAGTCCTGCCTCACCACCGTGCCACCAGCGATGCCACTGCTTGTAGTTCCACCACCGCTAACGCTGACACTGGTGCTGCTGCTGTTGCTGCTGCACTGTGTGCATGTGTACAATGCAGTGGGCACCCTCTGCTGGTAGCTAAGTGCTAGTGCGCTGTTCATTTTAGCCTTGGTGGGGAGGGTCCTTGAGCTTTCCATCATCTGTGGCACTTTGAGTCCCACCTCCCTGCGGTCACGGCGTAGAGTAGCATGTATCAGACTGCTGTCAATCCTCTGAGGAGGAGGAAGTGTAGCAGTTACTTGATTGGCTGGATCAGGGTAAGGAGGAGGGTCACCACTAGGTATTGAGTATCGAGGGACAGAGAGACGACTAAGAGTTGCTGAGCTGTAGGGAAGTTGGATTTTTTTATTCTCAGAGGAAGTGACTTTGAGTGTGGCCGAGCCTCCGATGCCATGGACAGCATATGCATTTTGGTTGCGAACGAGGCGCCTGCGCGGCCGACAAACCTCCTCCACATTGCCACTGCTGTCAAAGGTCGTGATCCTTTCATACCCAAGGGGTGTCGGGTACTGTAAAGTGACAGGATGGAGCAAAAATTCATCCTTCTTCAAGCAGGGGTCTGGTGCCAGGACACTTGGGCTGTCACAGTTTGTGACAAGAGTTTGAGGTGTAGCAACAGCTGTAACTGTTGCTGCAGACACCACAGTGCCTGGGTATGGAGGAGGGGGATTCACCTTCCTCATCTGAATCTCCATTGATCCATCCATGTCGCTGAAGGGAGGTAAAGTCCGTGGCAGACTTGGTTTAAGAGTGTGGCTATGCTCCGCCCTGCTGAACCCAGGCTCAGTGGTAGGAGGAGGAGGCAGGAGATGAATCTGTTGTAATGAAATAGTTGGATAGCCAGATGGAGGAGGGGGCAGCACCATCTGCATCTTTAGTTGCTGCTGCATTTGTTGGTGCTGCCTCTGCATCTGTTGGTGTTGTTGCTGGATCTGCTGGTGCTGCTGCTGGAGCTGCTGCTGCTGCTGTCTCATCTCCTGGATCTGTTGGCGGATCTGCTGTTGCTGCTGTTGCATCTGCTGCTGCTGTTGCTGCATCTGCTCATGCTGCAGCTGCATCTGTTGCTGCTGCTGCTGGATCTGCTGTTGGTGGTGAAGTTGTTGGTGCGTCACTTGCTGTGGGTTTTGTTGCATTTGTTGCTGTTGCTGAACCTGGTGTTGTTGATGGTGTTGCTGCTGCTGCTGCTGCTGCTGCTGTTGTTGATGATGATGCATTATTTTCTGCTGTTGCTGCTGCTGCTGCTGCTGCTGCTGCTGCTGCTGTTGCTGCTGCTGCTGTGCCTGCATTTGTTGTGACTGTTTAGACGGCAACTGGCGAGGCTGTTGTGAATGAGACCTCTGCGGGTGAGGCTGCGGTGGGAGATGGTGGGGTGGAGGTGGGGGAGGAAGAGTACCAGGGAGAAGAGGACCCATCTCCAGCCCGTTGAAGATCACCTGACCAGGGTTTGAGTATCTAGCTGGCACTGGGTACGGTGTTGGAACTGCGTCCTGCCCGTGATCAGTAACAGGGACAGAGGCTGCTGCGGCTGCAGCTGCAGCTGCTGCAGTGGCTGTAGGGTTGGTCAGGACATCGAGCTGAATGTTCTGATTGGCCAGGAGAGACTGAACCAGGCCGATACTCTGAGTTGGAGACATGGCCTGAGCCGGGCTGTGGATAGGAGCAATGGGAATGTTGACTGTGCAGGGAGGGTTGTCTCCTGCCACTCCAGATGGCCCCATCACTTTATAAAGACACAAAGGAAAACTATGTAAGTGACTTTTAGCAAATACAGTGAATAAATCAGCTGCATTGAATATAAAAGCAATCACAATATCAAATAATGACGCAGATGTATGTCAGAGTAATCCTTGTGAGCAACAACCTCAAGCTTCAGACTGTTCTGAACACCTCTGGCTGCAGTTTAATGTCATAGTGTGCCAGATTTCTTTATGTGGTCAGTTATTATTGCTATTGTAGGCCTACATGTGGCTACATGCTAACATCAGGGAAACACGTAATCTTTTGGTCGCTGATTTTGTTAATTTCTTCCCAGTTTTGGATGAGATTCCTGCTGGGACATGTCCCAGTTGTTTTTTGAAGTTTTTATTGGTGATTTTTTATGTTAGAAAGTGTCGGCTATTCTCCACTACAGTCATTACCAGCTGCAAGTACTCTGCTATATGTACAGTAGCTAACTGCTAATGTCAGGGAAAAATTTCAGCTTTGTGCACCACTGAGCAACTTTTCATAGAGAGCAGCACACTGCCTACAACACTGTATCCAGTTCTCTTAATACATTAATGGCAATAACAGTGAAGTATGGGCTTTTTTGCAAGAGGGGGCTCAAAGAGATAGACACTAAAATGGAGCGTCTCACAGTATGTAAGTATGAACCTGAAAATGAGCACAATAGGCCATTTTTAATATTCATACACACCTGGTAAGTCATCCTCATCCTCACTGAACACGTTGGGGTTGAACACAGGCAGGCTCATAAAGTCATGAGAAATCTTTCGCACCTCTGGAAGGTAGATTGTCATCTGTCTCGGCTGCAGATGAAGCAGACTCGTCTTATAGATGACTGGAACATAGAAGAAAGTCATGGTGCTTGTTAGATTCATCAGCATGGTCAACATGATGTGTATCTGTGGCTTTCACGTTACATTTACCTGCACCGAGATTGGCAGGGAGAAAGGAAGCAAGTCCAACAATTTTGAATTTCGTCCCCCAAATGTTGGATGTGACTTGAGCAAGGTAGTTGTGCTTTGAAGCAGAAAAAATGGAGGACATCAATAAAAATGATGATGTGATACATCAGGTAAGTAAGAACAAGAACATGGTATTAAGGTAATAAAATGATGGCTTTTTTGTTTTGATTTTGATGTTAAGGAAATGACAAAGAGAGTAACATCTTAGGTGAGAGAATATTTTGAGCACATGTATCACTTTTTTCCTAGATTCACCATTTGCCTAAAAGCCTTTAACGACACTACAGTTGCTTATTAGCACTTCTACAGTATAATTTTATTGTAAAAATGTTGATAACACTAATACAAATTAAATTATGGACAGAGTTTCTGGCATGTCATACCTCTGTGATCCCATCCATGGAAAACTCTCGGCGTGTCAGACTTGGAGACCGAACTGGAGGCTTCTTTGTTGGTAACCGTGGCGACCGTTGGCTTTCCTGATTGGCGCGTGAAAGTTTGGGAGATTTTCTTGATTCCATGTTCATCCTTTACAACAAAGAGGTACAGTTTTCAATTGTCTTTTCCACTGAAATATGATACTTTCTAGGGATGCACTATAATATCAGCATGTCGAGGTATCAGCAGACAGAGGCTTTAAAATTAAATATCTGCACTGGCCCGGAATGAACACATGGCATTTGATGAAACAGGCATGATGAAACACATGCTATAAACACATCTGCAAGCACTCTGTGGCTCCAGCCTGTGTAATCTGTTTGAAAAAAAAAGATGTCTGACATGTAGAGTTTGGGTGACCTGTTTCCTCGGGATAACTTCGGTGACTTCTTCCCAACCCACTCATCGCTCAACTCAATGTCACTGGAGTCAGAGCAGTTACAGCTGTCAGTGTATGAGATCATGGGATTCACACACACCTCCTCTGGGGAAATACACACCAAACAGCAATAGTGAGTCCTCATACATGCTAACATTAAACTTCCCCTGCGTGAGAACCTTATTAAAATGCAGTCCCATTGCACCCAGGTCGTGGTAGAGGCTATTCCTGTATCAAGCCTCAGACCATGTTACATCAGAGTAGAGCAGTCATCACCAGAGTCTGTATTTGTTCTAACTCAAGGTGAATGATGGGAACGCTGCATGAATATGCATCGCTTTTTTTGAAGTGGAGAGCAAATTTAAAGAGATGACCCGGGCGAAGATTTAAATTCAAGATGACAAGGAACCAGATTTGACCTTTAGGAAACTCTGCTACCATATGTGTTTTGAGTCTATTGGCTTTCTGACAAGAAGGTTTTGCTTCATTCATCAGAATTTCAAAATCAATTTCACCTCTTTTCAGGAACATATGGGAAATATGCTTATCAGTAGTCACTTCCTTGCCATTAGATGAAATAAGAGGATCGATACCACTCCCATGTTTGTCTAATATGAGGTTACAGCTAGCAGATAGCTCATTATCTTAGCCTAGAAGAAAGACTGGAAGCAGAGGAAAACAGCTAGCCTGGCTCCGTCTGAAGTTAAATACACAGTGAAATGAAAGATACCATTTCTGAGTTTAAATCCAGTGTGCAGTGTGTTTTAGTATTTATATACTGAAATTCCTCTCATTGTCGTCATGGTAACAGCAGAAAGTCACTGGCCAAGAAATAGTTCCAGCACAATCAAGCCCCCAAGAACGCCACTCAGCCTTACTTCCAATTGTCATAGTGGCCATTTGCAGTATTGCAGCAAAAGTTCCCCAATGGCCCAAAAATCATTTTCCCCACAGGCCACCATTTTACAAGAGACGTCTGTAAAACTGTTGACAGTTGACTAGTTATTCTTATACATATTTGGTTCCTGCACAACTTCCCATAAAATCACAACTTGTATTTACATTTCTGTTTGTATATATTTAGAGGCGTTGGTTGGTGGATATTTTTTTCAACTGCAGACAATGTCAAGATAGCTGGTGTCCTTTTTTTCCAGTAGTTATGCTAAGCTAAGCTAACCCTTCTACCCTTCTCTAGACACACCGATAGTTTTTGCTTTATGGACTGTGGTCTTGAGATATATGTCTCTGAAACTTCTGCCACCACACTAATACATTTGTGGAGATAATGGAGTTTAATTTGTAGTAACCTAACTGTTGACACTCTTCACTGGGTCTACTGCCTACCAGAGAGCTGGTCCCTATGAAAAGTAGCTGCTCAACCCTGTGAGGTTTAAGCCCACCTGCTTTGCTGTCCATTTTTGGATCCATAATGACAAACTCGGGCCGTAGTTTACTGATGCGCCTTCCTTTGAGGATGGGCACCAGTCCTCCTAAGTATTCTAGGTAAAGAGTGTAGCAGGGTCCGCCTGCCTCTGGGCTGTCCTCTGCTCGCTTCATGGTGCAGTGGAGCCGCTCATTCCCAGCTGTGGGATAGCTGACAAAGTCACGGATGTTGTTGGGGTCAGGGATTGGGGGCTAGAACAAAGAGAGGAAAGGGCTGTAGGATTGCTGGACAATCAAATGAAAACAGTCAGCACTTTTGAATTATCAACAAAGTTGGTAAGATGTTTGTCTGTGACTGTTACTGCACAGAAATGAATCAGGGACCAACACACCTTGATGGTGGGTATGAAAGCAGTGGTGACATAGGAGCAGAGCAGCGAGGGCATGTTCAGTTTCCCCACATCCTTCTCCTCTCGCAGGGCGCTGGCGATGCCCTGCTGGCATAAGAGTTGGAGGCTGGCCACCCTGTGCTCCACACGCACCACATAGAGTGCTGGTCCACATGCAAGGAACAGACGGGAGTCTCTATGACCCCAACAGATGGTGGTGATGGGCCTCTGAAAAACAGTTTTCACATTAAAAGAAATACAGTATCAGTTAACAGTTATGCCTCTATACAACTAAACAAATCAATAACCTTTACCTACCAATGTCTTGTACATTTGACAGTACTCATTAAAACTGTGGAGTCCAATTATAGAATACAAACTTACTTATCGACTGATGCTCTGTCTTGGTTGAAATACAAAATTAGACTCAAAAGTGCTTTGATGTCAAAAAGATTTAGTACTGAATAATCAGGATTTTGTCTTCCACCTATTTTACAGTTATCTAGAGCAGTCTCACTGCATAAACACAATGTACAAAATTCATGTATTACTTATATTCAGTGCACAACTAATAGTGTTTTGTATCCAAAGACCAATTGTGCACCTTATTGTATACTGCTTTTAGCAGTATCTATTGTACAGTTTATATTCAGTACATGTTAGAGTTTCCTTTTTTTTAAATTTTATAGTATTTTATATTTTATATTTAATTTAGTCTATTTTAGTTACTGTGTATAACTTGTTCCTTTAATTGTACTTGTCTACCTCATTTGTTTTTGTGATTAATGTGTAGTAGCTGCTGTAACACTGTAATTTCCATTTGGAATTTAAAAAGTACTCTTTGTATCTATCTATTGGATTCTCAGTTGTACTAATGTCTTCATTTTTAAAAATATGTTCTGTCATTATTTACCCTTCATATCCAAGCTCTTAATTGTGAAATGTTTTTGAATAATAATAATGCGATGGAAAGGAAGTTTATCACCCATTAGTGACTAACAACATAAAACAAAACATATATTCTCCAATGTGCTGAAGTGCAACTGTATGTATCTGCAAAAACTACCATAAGTTATAGCATTACTAATAATTAGTAAACAGTATTAAGTATAATTTAATTGTTAGGTAACAGTAAAATAACTATTAACTAAAGTTTATTAACCATCAATTTACCATTTATTGATAATGGTTATTATAAAGTGTTACCACATTTACTTTCCCTCTTAGTTTACACAGACTAACCTGTGCCGGTGTCTCCAAAGTGTAGATGTGCTCTCCTTGGACATTATAGAACTTAACGAGGGCATTCCTCATGATGGACGAACAGGCAGAGTCAACAGGAAGCCCATGTCTCTCCATGCCGGCCACAGCCAGGAGGTCTCCCTGGGAGCACCACTGGGCCTCAACATCTGTGGAGTGAAGGGGTACAAAAACCTTGTCATGAATCATCATGTGTCATGGATCATCATGTGTCATGGGTCATATCATCAACATAATTTCTAAGCATGCTTGTAAATGTCATAGTGAATCATGGATTGTTATACCTTTCAGCCCTGAGCGAATTACAGCAGGAGAGAGGTCGTCATAGTTGTTCATTAAACTGATATCTCCGGATAAGAAGGTGACTGTCAACAACGGCTTGACTCGCCGCACTTGGAGGAACAGAGAGAAGTAATTATATTAGCTTTCCACAGCCGTCACAAGGTAGCAAGCTGTCATATGAGCTATGTGTTCGTACCTAAAGGCAGAATATTGTCATCAGAGTCTGTGTCGCTCTCTGTGCTGTCTTCCACCAGGAAGTCGGGGCAGTTCCAGGACATGCTCACGATCCCATCAGACTCGTGTAATAGGACATGTGCGAGCATTCGTCCGTGACAGTCCATCACTATCACCTGACCGTCCGCTGTGCCAAACAACACCTGAGGGGGCATTGTACATTAAAGCTGAATAGATGGACATGATGAAAATACTCTGGAGCATTAAATACATGGCTCGAATGTGCTGCGAGACCATTACATGAGTCGTTTCATCTTCTATTTGAGGCATTTAAAGCAAGGAGAAATCACCTCTACCCACGTGTAATTCTTCTTACTAAAGATAACTTTTTTACGTTTAACAACAGAAAGGATGGTCATTTATATTCAACCAGACAATGTGTACCTGTTGATCATCAGGCGTCCAGATGCCACAGGTGATCTGACTCTCCAGGTTAATCTCAGACGACCAGTGTCTTTGTCCGCTGACTGAGCCAACTAACACAAAGCCATCCCGGTATGCGATGAGGGCTTGAGTGCCATCATGTGACCAAGTGAAGTCACTCACCTGGAGGGAAGAAATATTCACCGTCAAGACATCTGTCTATGTATAAAAGACGCTGCCATCAAAATACATGTTTTCAGCCCAGTTCCGACCAAAGATTTGCAGAGAAGTTTCACCCTGCCTATGAGACAGAAAGGGATGGTTGACCTATGTTTGCTACAGGGGAGGTGCTCAATTACACTGGGTTGGAAGAATGTAAGTTTCCCTGCTCTTGGCCGGTGGTTGAATGATTTAACACCAAGTCTGACTCTTGAAATACTTACCTATATCATGAGAAATAAACCTTCTGAATTTATTGGGAGATGTTTTTGGAATTTGTTAAAAATGGTGACACTGACAGATGAAGATAAAGGACATAAACTAATTTTTAAACAGTTTTAGAACATAGCAGGGAAAAGCTGGAGAGGTATGAACTGGCCCATCTCAGACCGACTGGAGCCAGCTTATGGTGTTTCATAAGATTCAGCTTGTCAAGTCGCCAGTGGTTGGTTTTAAAACATAAGGCACGCCACCTGTTTAACAGCTAATCAGCCTGTAGCGAAGTCAGCCAGTTAAGTCAGTAACAACCTGTCAGCTGATCAAAATGGCCGAGTTTTGGATGAAGAGAAAGATAGGATCTCCTCATCAATTTGTTTGATAAACAGCCATGTCTGTATGACACAAGCCTTAAAGTTTACTTAATTAAGCAAATTCCAAAAGCAAGCACTGACGGATTAATTGCCACTGGTTATTTAAATTATTGTGGTGTATTCATTGTGAATAAAATCCATTTGAAGCTCAGATCATTTTTTAATGCTTTTTGCCCATAGCATATAAAATAATGGTTGTAGCAACCACAACGTCACCCACTGATTTGTGGACTCCCATTCTTAAGTCTTAAGTTCAGCATTTTGGTTGTTGCCATCCTGGATTTTTGGAGCCAGAGATGACCATATTTTCATGAGAGGATGGAGCTGTGGAGGAATGCGGGGTGGATCTGACTCACAGACTGTAGTAATGCCTGGCAGATAGCCTGTCCTCAAGAGGCCCCATCCTTAAATATGCTTGACAGTGTACAGTTGTCATGAATGTTGAAATTAGCTATAGAGACCAAACCATTTTTTGTACCAGGCTGTAAACATGTTTATTTCTGCTGTAAAGTTGGATATTTTAACATGGGGGTCTATGGGGACTGAGAAGCTCTTGGAGCCAGCCTCAAGTGGCCATTAGAAGAACTGCAGTTTTTGGCACTTCTGCCACTTCATACCCTGGAGGTATCCACTTGTTTTTTGCCGTTTCACTACTAGCAGAAATGCAACTGTAGCAAGTATCTCACTATCACTATCTTCAATCATATTCTCAGAGGCTTTAAATTATATCCAGCTACAAAAAAACATGAGAATTAGAACAGAAGTACAGAGAGTCCTCACTACAGAGACAATACACCATTTCATTTAGCAGCATTAGTGTAAACTGGCAGGTTTAAGAACGTTGCAGACTGTCACACTGCAAGTAGTTGCAAGTTTCAACTTGGCTCGTTGCAAATCTCTGGTCTGAACTGGGCTTTGGTCCTTTCTGAGGTTGTCTGAGGTTGTTTTTTTTGTTGTTGTTTCATCATGTTCATTACAGATGTCTTATAAAATGTGTTAGTATATATACCAGGATAATATTTCATATGTGCATGCAACAGTAGAAAAAGTGTCTACCTGGGCTCCTCTGTCGTTCACTAGCTCTACTGACCATCTCCCTTCATACTGGATCCACACAAAGATCCCTCCCTCCATATCGCAGGTGGCCAGCTTCTGAAAGGGTTCATTCCAACGCACCAAGACAACCTGCAAAAGCACCCAAAACATTGTTACTATTTTTCACAAACCCAGGTGGCTCTCTGCACAGAGGAGCATTCATGATTAATATACAGTGTGAAAACGATGCTAGAAAAAGCTTTTAAGGTGTAGTGTGATGTCAGAGTCCTCTGCAGTAGGAAGGAAAGTCAGCATAGAGAGAAAATACAGACATAATCAGACTCTTATATTTATTCTTCATAGTGTGGGCCTTTGCACATTCCTGCCTCAATCTCTATTTATAAAATTGTAAAAAGGTTTTCTACTCTATGTTTCTTGTCTGTGCATCAAAACACCAAAGCAAATTCCTTGTATGTGCATATTTTTGTCTCCTCTATTGTTTTATGGTATACAAGAAGGTATATGACTATATGGTATATTATTTTTCTACTTTTATATATGTATTTTAGAGTTGTTAATGTTCGCTGTATATTTATTTGACCTCTGTTTGCTTCCTGGTTATTTATGTGCTAATTTCTTGATTTTTCCGAGCTCTCTCTCTGCTGCTGCAACAATTCAATTTCCCCATGGAGGTCAGTAAAGCTTTATCTCACTTCTTCTTATCGTCAAAGATGGTAAACACTGACGTTTCGATCAGGACGGAGGATTCTGTAATGATGGGTAAGATATAATTACACGTCAGTTTTAACAGAAATCCTTAAAAGTGTGAAGGACATAACATAGGAGGGGGAAACTGAGAGAGAAGAGGATTTTCTTGTTCTTGTTATAATGCTCTTCATGTATTTATCTCTCTTTCAGTTAAAACATATCACAAACAATGGAGACAGTGATACAGTCAAGACCACACCTCGCTGTTGTGTCCTCGCAGGTTAAAATTGATTCTCTGAGGTGTGCTCCTGTCCCTCCTGCAGTGACTCGATGTAAACGTCACCCCAACAACTCCTCTCCCGTTCCCCGTGGCGAGCCAGCCCTCCTCATAGTACCGCCTCCGGCACACCGGCTTGTCCTTTTCACTCTTGGGGACTCTGCCTTTCCACGAGAGGCAGAGGATGTTGGAGTCGCTGCAGAGGATGGGACCATGTTCCACGGCAGCCAACATCCCTACTGAGTGACCAGGCTGGTGGGTAAAGCAGAGGAAAAGGTACCTTATTGTAAAACAAGATTTAATGTAGATTTTCAGCTTGTTTTGGTCTGTGACCCTAAATGTGCTTAAAACTGGTCTCTGTTGATGATCAGGACATGTTGGGATGTACGTCGCTGGTTATGGAAACAGTCAGCAGGAACAATTCCCATTCTCCAGGCCCCTTTATGGCCAATTTCCATCCATCCACCAGATACCCTCAGACTTTCCCTTCTTTTCCCATCACCTAACTGCCCCACCCATCTACACACCTGTTCCAACACCCGTCATCAGCCCTGTAGTTGCTTGGCCTGCCCCGCCCACCTCCTCACCTGCACCTCATTCCCTCATTAGCCTCTCAGTTCATATATCAGCCCAGCTCCATAAACTTGCTGAGTGCTTTTCACTTTTGCTTTCAAGTTAACCGTACCTGTACCTGCTTGTTATCTTACAAACACCAGTCAGCCAAAACATTAAAACCCAGAGAGGTGAGGTGGATAACATTGATCATCTTGTTATAATTCAATGTTAAAATTCAGTGGCACTCCCAGCTGACAATGTACCATGCCAAACTGCAAAGACAGCTCAGAAGTGGCCCGAGGAACAAAACAAAGAGCTCAGAGGTCCCGTGTTCATGCCCCTCCAGGTTAGGTAGGTAGGTCCGATTCATACTGGCTCTCCTTGGATCAGACTCGGCTCTGACCTGTAGAGGCATGGACATAGGACCTCTGGGGGAGTCCTGTGGGTTGCAAGGTGTGGCTTCACAGTGGATCTGCCTTGTTCCAGCACATTCCACAACTATGCGATCGGATTGGGATAGAGGGAATTCGAAGGCCAGGTTGATGTCCATTATTTTATACAGTCTATGGTTCAAACATAAGTGCTTGCCCAGGAGCGCTACTCATGTGTGCATGAGACAGTTTATGTGGAAGTATTTTAAACAGCATCTAACCCTATCCTCTGCATCCTCTTCTCTCACACCAACTGACTTGATGTCCTCTTTCATTACATCCATAAATATCCTCTTTGGTCTTCCTCTAGGCCTGTTGCCTGGCAGTTCCAACCTCAGCATCCTTCTACCGATATATTCACTATCCCTCCTCTGAGTCTGAACATGTCCAAACCATCTCAGTCTGGCCTCTCGGACTTTATCTTCAAAACATCTAACATGAGCTGTCCCTCTGATGTACCCATTCCTGATCCTATCCATCCTCATCACTCCCAAAGAGAACCTCAACATCTTCATCTCTGCTACCTCCAGCTCTGCCTCCTGTCTTTTCCTCAGTGCCACTGTCTCTAAACCAAACATCATCGCTGGTACACCTTTCCTTTTAGTCGTGCTGGTACTGTTCTATCACACATCACACCTGACACTTTTCTCCACCCGTTCCAACCTGCTTGCACCTGTTTCTTCACCTCTTTTCCACACTCTCCATTGCTTTGGACTGTTGTCCCTAAGTACTTAAAATCCTCCACCTTCTTTATTTCTACTCCCTGTAACCTCACCGTTCCACTTGGGTCCTTCTCATTCACACACATGTATTCTGTCAACCTGAAAGAAGACCCAACAATAACCTATAGGCAATTCCTCCAGTATACACAGATACAAATGGGCGTCACCTTATTGAGCTAACTAACAGGCATCTGATTAATGACGAAAACAAGGGGCTCATGCGCTCTGTGGTTGACTTCACCCATTTGAGTGAACAGAGCTTGCAACAGTGAATCACTAAATGTGCCCTTATACCAGTAAAATCCCTGTGGCTGCTGCTCAAAGTGTTCTAGCTGTTGTTCTATTATTCACTGTCTGTGGAGCAGCTCCAGGATTCATCTCTAGATGACATCACTACAGTCTGTCTTTTATTTGAACAGATTCACAAACGAAAACTGAAACTATTATATAAATATCATTCATATTCTATTTTTGATTTCAAAGTAAAGTTTGCAGCATTTTAATGCCTGCTGTTACTGTTTCACCCACTGCTGTCTTTGTTCATTTGGGTTAGTTAGAGCTCAGACTGAGTTTATTTTCTTTCCAATCTTGTCCAATCCACTGACACTGGTCTGACAACGTCTGAAAAGAAAACATCCTAACGGGCTCACATTTCTATTTTGAAGGAGAAAAGGCAAAATTTAAAGGTCCAGTGTATAGGATATATGGGTAGAAATGAAATGTAAGACAATAAGAATATTTTCTTTAGTGTATAATCACCTGTAAATAAGACTTGCAGTGTGTTTGTTACCTTAGAATGAGACGTTTATCTACATACAGAACAGGTCCTCGTCCTAGTCAGCCATGTTGCACCGCCATGTTTCTACAGTAGCTCAGAACAGGTAAACCAACAAACACTAGCTCTAGGTAGGCCATTCGCTTCTCACATTCTTACGTCAGCCACCGTGGTTAGCAGCCCTTCTGCGAGAAAGACATATTTTTTCCCCATTGTTTTTACCAGTTTACATCACCGGGTCTGTTTTTTTTTTCTTCTTTTTGTTGGGGTTTTCACGGATAATTCACTCCTGGTAAAAACCCTCGAAAAAGACTGGATCTTATGTGATCATAAAAAAAGGTGAGGACACAGTAGCAGGTGCTGGGCTGGCGGGCCATCTCTCACATGCTGAACAGCGTCGGAGAAACACTTATTTATAACATGAACCTGATTAATTTAGTGTTTTTACCGGTTTAAATCAGCAGGTCTTTTTGTTTTGGAGAGGAAGAAAAACAAACAAACTCCTGAACAATGAACACTGAATGAATCCTAACCCTGAGTTCATGCTTGGCACATGGGTGAAGTTTAAGGTGGCTGGAATCTGCAATCCTCACCACTAGATGGCACTAAATCCTGCACAATGCTTCTTTAATATACAGCTTTTCCATTTTATTTCTTGTTGAACTCATCTTATTCAAATATCTGACAGTATTGCATATTCTTTATCGTCTTGTTTCATCTCTTCAACAAAGCTGCATTATGTATTCACTCAGTACAGTAGTCAAACCCAAGATTCTGCGTTTTTGCCTGTACAACTACATAAAATCTATCCTTTGTGTGCTGTGCATCCAATACAACACATTTCACAAGAATTAGCCTGGTATCTTTGGAAACTTTGGGATCTCCTCTACAATTGAAACTCACGCCCTGTGAATCTGAATGAGTTTATAATTACTGGCTTGCAAGCAGACTGCATAATATGCTAGAGCGTAGGTTTCGTTTCAACACTTGAAGGGAGACACAAATAAAATGGAGGACATGTTGGTCCTCTGCAAGAAAATTTTGAGCATCAAACACTTAATTTCCTGCATTCTGGTGATCTTTTCATGCACCAATCTCCAATTTGTGCATTTTCTGCTTCAGTTCATGGTGTAAATATCTTTAATTTTGTCGAAATAAAAGTCCTCTGCTGCTTTCATGTTCATGCAAGGGGGAGTGGGGACAAATGTTCTTAATGTTTTGTCCTACAACAAATAAGCTATGTGCTGTAAAATCTCAATTAATACCCTGGGCAACTATTTGCTTATATCACTGAAATGAACCGGCTTATATTAGGGACAGGTGGTGTTGTGTCGTTATGTTGGCCAGCTAGGTCAAATGAATGATTCATACTTGATATATTCATTTGAAGCCTCATTTTTTAAACAAGTAATATTCATACTGGTTCAAATAAATATTTTGCTTGTATTTCCTCATCTCTGTTGAGAAACAGTTTTACGTGAAAGGAATTAAACGACTTTATCCTGTCAAAATGATACTCACAATTTAAATTCATTTTCATGAAAAATCCTTTTGATTCTTTTGATCTGATGACCTTTACGGACTAAAGAAATATGAATAATTTACAGGGTAATCAAGGAACGGTCACATAGTTTGAGGTAGCCAACAACTCTGTTTTATATATCAGAAGAACTTCTGTGAAAAAAATAACTGCTTGGCAACCAGACCAGGCGTCTAATTGAGACAGGCCTATATTCGTCAAAATGTGTAGCCACAACTTTTAGGCTAGGCTAGACTAGACTTTTAATTGATGGCTTTTAACTGATGTTTTACAGTATGTGGCAAAACACCCAAACAGGGATGGAAGCACTTTTCTTTCCCACTAGCCCTGTAACGTTTTCCCCACTACTAGCAGCCCCATCTTTTTCAGCTCAGTTGCCTGTTCCACCAGTAATACTGAACTCTGGTGGTGCTTTCTGTGCACTACAATACATTACCTCAATACAGCATCTCCATATCAGTTTAATAGAGGCGCGTCTGGATTTTATTGAAAATCATACCTTCTGTATTTATAAACACATTTTTACAACAACAAAAATGTCTGAATTATTGTCTGAATTGGAATTGTTGGAAACTTTGGATCTCATCTATGATTTAAAACCCTGTTAATCTAAGTGACTAGATTACATAATATGTAAAAAATATCTCATAAAAATTGCTTGTGAATTACCATAAAATGCATCTCTGATATGAAAGCAATAGAACATACCTCATAGTTCCTGGACATGTTGAGTTAGAATTCCTGCATTGACGGTGTCCATATTTCCATTCAGATGATGCACTGAAGGGTAATGGCTGCTCTGCTCTTGATGCTGACAATAAAATCTACATACAGCCAGATGTTGTCCAGCTCTGTATTCATTTAAATCAAACAGCTCTGCACTTCAGAGTTGGCCATGAAATGATGTGAGGCTTCTTTGATGTCAGTGGCCCACCCCATGTCTTCCTGATGTGGCTCTGGAGAGTTGTGTAATCCTGTTCCAGTGAAGAAAAGAAAAATAAAAAAAAGACGAATTTTAAAACATTATCAACAAGTAAGGTAATGTAAGAGAGAAAGACAGAGAGGTGGCTCTCGCTTAAAATAGCCGCGTTGTCATTCAGTGCATCAACCTTGAAATTCACAGTTTTTCTCAGTCTCTATGCAACAGCAACACTGCATTGGAGATCAGGGCACTCGCAGTCTCCATGGGTACTGATACTGTCCGCTCCTGCTATTTTACGTCAAAGCCAAGAGCAGCCAGGCAGGCAAGGATGTGAACTCCTATATTCTCATTTCTACATCAAAGACACCACAGACGTCTAATGCAGATGATGAACATAAAACAGGAATATTTCAAACAGCGGTTTAAAACAATAATTTCCCTCTTTCTTTAAATAATCTAGATTCACAGCATCCAATAAAAGTCAGAGAGAAAGACCCACCGTCTCCTCTGTAAAGGTCTTTCACTACATTACACATTACATCAATTCAATCTCTCATTCAAAGGCGTCTTGGAGCCAATCTGACCGCATGCAGCAGTCTGAATGAGCCAACTGCTGACGAGACCAAAGAGCTGCGGTGGAAAATATAAAGAAGTGCTTTCATTAAGGAGGTTAACATGGACAAACATCATGGTTATGCAGCTGTACCTACCTGACACCGCTGGAACAACGGTAATCCAGAGGCAGTCGGCGCACAGTGCGGTCGTGTTGCCAGGCACTATTCCGCTGGCGCACTTTGGGGTTGTGGCTTTAAAAACGGGTTGCCATGAGGCAGGTAGCACGGAAAATACACCCCGAACTTCAAATCCAGTTAAAATGAAACCACCAGCACACCTAATCATCCAGCCAATAATCACAGACGGTAGATATGTACAGTATAACCAAATTTTGACGCATTCTGTATGGAGTCTGGTCCACAGGCTGCTGTAATCAATACTAGATTCATTGCTGAAGCCTCAGAAGGGGGTTTCTGCCATAATGGCAACCTCACACGGCGCACCCCGTCTTTGTAATGTGAGTTGAAGTGACAGTCTTGACACAAGACCTTGATGTGATGAATGTGCTTGTTACTGACTGTCCTACCTCCCTGCCACACTGTTAAGTTTCATTAATTAAGTCAATGATGAATTTCCTCCATTTCACATATAAGTAGGCTGTGATGACACTAGATTCACTCTCATTTTAAATAAATACACTGATTTCTGCTGTTTCATTTATGCACAAAAAGCACAATCACTAAAATATTTTATTACATCTTTATTGTGATATTAGATAATATAATTATCCAGCACACGGTGTTTCATTGTCTTCACACCAACACAGCAAAATCTACTCTCCTATTCTCTTCTCTTCAGTAGGCTACATCATGGATCAAGAGATGTTCTATAGTGGTTACAAACAATATATTAAACCTGCTATGATAAGTCATTTCATTGATTAATCATTAATTGTTTGCTTGTTACATTTGCTCCAGTGTTAGGATTTGTCACTTGTTTTTTTCACATTTGGACGAAACAAGAAATTTAAAGACATCACCTTGGACGTTTTTTCTTATTCTGTGACATATCACAGAGAAAATAACTAATCAGTTTATTAAGAAACTAACATGCACTTTGGGGGAGACCAGGGTTGGTTGGCACACAGCTATTTTGTTGTTATATGAGGGTCACAGAAACAAAAATATAACACAAACCCGTTTGCTTTCTTCACATGCACTCATTTGAGATGAAAGCATTTGAAAGTCACTGACATTTTTTGGTGAGGATGACATCTTTTTTAGTTTTTATAGTCGCCTTCTGAGGGTGAAAAAAATGATCTGTAGACTAAACATAGCCGTTTATTACGGTGTCAGACAGAGATATTGGAAAATTTTTACTTTTGTTTATAGACATAGGAATCAGCTTAATGAGTGACTGAAGCTGGTTAACATAATCTCATCATGTTTGGTCCAGTGTAAGCAGGGTTGGTTGGCACACTGATTTCTGAAAAGGTAACAGTTGTAACTGTAATTGTATTTTGAGAAATTAAAACTATTCTGAAAGATTAAAAGAAAACAGAAAACATTTGTGTACATTAAAGGAAGAGCATGTAAAATTAAGGGGGATTTAGTGGCATCTAGTGGTGACAATTGCAGTATGTAAACAGCTAAAACTTCTACTGGTTAGAGTTCCTCCAGTGTTAATTATGCAGGATGTTTTTACAGGGAGCCGCAGATTATCCCCAGAGGTCTCTTCCTCTCCAAAACAAACAGACCCGATAATTAAAACTAGTAAAAACACTGAACACTGGCCCAGCACCTAAAAGAGTGTGCTCACCTTTTTCCTCTGATTACTTAAGATCCAGATGTTCAGGAGGTTTTTATCAGGAGCGGAATTATCCACAGAGGTCTCTTCCTCTCCGAAACAAACAGACCACCTGATTTGAACTGGTGGAAATACTGCATGAAATTAATGTTAAAATAGTTTGTTTTTCTGACACCGCTTATACCCGAGGGGCTGCGAACTACTGTTGCCAAAGCGAAAACGTGAAAATACCAAAATATAAATGGCTCTATCTAGACCCAGTGTTTGATTTGTCCATTTTGGGATACTGTAGAAACATGGCGGTGCATCATGGCGATCTCCATAGGCAAGGACCCGCTCCCTATATATATATATAAGCAGCTCATTCTCAGGTAACCAAACACGATTCTTATTTTCAAGTGATTATACACTAAAGAAATATATTATTATTTATTATATTAAATTCCATTTCTGCCAGTATGTACACCTAAATCCCACACACTGGACCTTTAACCTTTCTTTTGCTGCAGGCCAGAATATACTAAAATAAATTATGCCAGAGGAATACGTCAGAGAGAGAAAAGTGCGCAAACCAACCCTGGTCTCCCTCTGTAATCGATCATGACAGTTATCGTTAGTTTCACCCTGATCTCTATCTCATAATATAATACTGAGCTGAGACTTGATGGTTGTGGAAGTATCTTGTTCGGTTAAGGACACACTGCTGTAGACTGTAAAGTCTCAGAAATGGTTTGATAAAAAGCAGAGCACAGCCTGTGTCATCCCAGCATGTTCTCCTTTTTCAGTTCTTGTTGTATTTACGCAGACAGATTCAAGTGCAAGTCTCTTCAAAGGCATGGATGACACTGTCGTATGCAGGAGGGGGAGTCTGTGAGGGCAGGAACCCTTTAAGTCCATTGTTGCCCAACCAGAAGGAGTGTCTCTTGTTCGTCTCTTGTTTTGGCACGAGGGATGCTGAATCTGACGAGTTCGAAGCTGCTGTGTCCTCAGTCGTGGCGACCAGAGTGTCCTCTCCCATGTCCAGGCCAGCCCTGCTTCTCTTAGGCAGTGGACGAAAGGTGGAGGTCTCTAAGCCGGGCTTACTCCCCAGAGGGCCCACTGGCTCCAGAGAGGGCTGTCTGTAGACGCTCAGAAAAGTGCTTCTGTAAAGGCCCATCTGGTTGCTCATGGGTGCGTTTGAAGTTCTGGATCTCTTCTTGCAGCGCCTGGTGATCCTGGCGGTTGCCTGGCGTCTGGATGCCCAGGTTAACAGAACGTAAGCCAGAGCACCCAGCAGCAGGCCCACCAGCATAGATAAACAGAAGGCTAAAATCATATCGCCTGGAAAGGGAAAAAAAATCAATGCAGAGTGTCAGAAAAGGGGAAATACTCAAGGAAATGTTTAGTGGAGTGTGTAACAGGATGTGTTGTGTTGTTCTAAAAATGGGGAAGATTATTTCCCCAGATGGTGATGGACGTTTCAGTTGCATTTCAAGTTAGAAATAAAATCTTATTAACGTAGACAAGGAGCAGTTGAGCTGAGTATCTCATATGTGCCAGATTTTTTTCAGGAAATTTTGTTCTTTATTTTTTTATTGATTCTCTATTGCTGGACGGCTATACTGGGCACAACGTTATATAAAATCTTACATCATGCCTGCATGTGGGTTCACTGTCTATGTTGTATCATTGTGTTCAAGCACAAACGGAAAAAATAACTCCTTTTTTTTTAAATCATTTGATTGTCATGTTCTTCCTGAAATTGGGTCACACAGTATTGTTCATGGATATTGACAAAAGTTTCCTGCCTTCTCAGGAAAAGTTGTTCAGGGGAAGTTAATATGCGGCTTACGCAACGAGGCAATTCAAGGTGCTTTGTGTAAGACATGAAAGACAAACAAGACTTAAAAATAGGATTTTAGAAGAATTTAACTAAATAGAAGTTTGAAAAAGGGTAAGTGGAATAAAACAGAATAAACAGAGGGAGGAAATGTTACAGTGCGAAGACAGATATACATAAATGGAGCAAAAGTGTAACTTAATAGAGGCAGGAGCCAACAGAAAGCTTTTAAGCTGCAATTTAAGTGATCTGAGAGTTTTTTTTTCTGGAAGTTCCTTTCAAATATGTGGAGAATATTAACTGTTTTTATGTGTGTTTCAGTAGTAGAAAGACAGTTTAGGAGCTGAAGCAGATGTTATGTGAAAATATAAGTCGTTGGATCAATTGGAGAGTGATTACGTCTGCATTAGAGCTGCAGTGACTGATCAGCTATGACATTAATCGCCACTTAATTTAATAATCGATTAATAGGTTTGAGTAATCTTTTTTTAAAGGGCAAAATTCTGTGATTTCAGTCCATTAAATGTGAATATTTTCTGGTTTCTTAACTCCTCTGTGACAGTAAACTGAATATCTTAGGGTTGACTTACAAACCAAGACATTTGAGGATATCCTTTTTCGACTTTGGAAAACACAGATCAACATTTTTCACCATTTTCTGACATTTTATAGACCAAAAAACTAATCAATCAATCAAGAATATAATAAATGTGTTACTCCATAATGAAAATATTCATTAGTTGCAGCCCTGTTCTACATTTTACAATACAAACATGCTACTCTTACGTGGTTTTGGACACAGTCTCTAGGTGTTCACAAGAAACAAATACAGATACACTCACCAGTGTTAAATGATTTTAGTATCTCCAAAAGGGGATGTGTTTCATTATTAGCCATAGTTCCACCATGAGCTGGTGCTAAACTCCACACTGACTCCGAGCAGACAGACGAAGCTTTTTCCAAGACAGGCTTTTTGCTTTTTTCCCCTCCACAGTGTTTGGTACGGCGGAAACTTTGCTGTCATGCTTCCTTCCCTTTCTGGCTTTAAAATTAGTAAGTGCATTGCTTATCTGTGTGGGACATAACACTGGGAAACTGGGTTGTTTCCTTTTGCATCATTTCCTTGGGATCGATACTTTCCAACAATGGTTTTATTGGCTTAAGTAGTGTCTTGTGTCGTGTTTTTGCTCTTACAGTTCTTGATAGGACTGTAAAGTTAAATTGAAATACACCAGAACCATTAAAACTTTGTAATCTTTCCTCTGACGTAAAAAGTCTTGGCAATGTTTCTGAGGGGTTTCACAAAGTTCTGGAGAAACGAAACCATAAAAATCTAACCATCCACTGGAGTCTGCAGGCTATCAAGCTCTCAGTCTCTACAGGGATTTCCTTCAATTGTTGCACTGTTCCCACTCCACTTCTGCCCTCAGAGTCTTCAGGCTGACATTACAACAACCTTGCCCTCTGCAGCTCAACAGCTGATACAGTAATCAGATACAACAATAGGCATAGAATGGGCCCCTGGGCACAGGTATGTAAAGGCCCCACCACCTCTTCTACATAGGAGCAAGACACACAGACTTGGTGGTGATTTTGTCTCTTTTTTGTTGTTTTGTGTCTCTTTGTAGTCATCCTGTTTCTCTTTGTGGTTGGTTTGTGTATTTTTGTAATCATTTTGCATCTCTTTATGGTTGTTTTGAGCCTCTTTGTAGTCATTTTGTGTCTCTTTGTGGTTGTTTTGTGTCTCTTTGTGGTCATTTTGCATCTCTTTATGGTTGTTTTGAGCCTCTTTGTAGTCATCTTGTTTCTCTTTGTGGATGCTTTTTATCTCTGTAGTAATGTTGTGTCTCTTTGTGGTTGTTTTGAGTCTCTTTGTTGTCATTTTGTGACTCTTTGTGGTTGCCCCATTAAGTAGTTATTTTGTGTCTGTTTGTGGTCATTTAGAGCTTCTTCCTGGGTGGTACGTGTTAATTTGACTCACATTGTACATGTTAAGACCTGGGGGCCCATTCAGTAATCCCTCCATGGGTTCTACTATTCCCTTTCTATAAATGGACAGATTTATACATTTTAAAAAGAAAGCATTTAAGTAGGGCCTTTATTAGGCATACACACTTCTCTAGGACTGAACTTCAACAAAGTCCTCAAACTATTTTATTAAGGTAGAGGCCAGAGACAAGGTTTATGTAAGGGAAATACTCCAGAAATTTACATTCATGACACATAGATGTCCAGCAGGTGGTGCTAAAGTACTTACAATAAAGATGCATATGTGGAAACTGCAGCTTTGAGCACTTCACAGTCACTATGATGTGCATTATTAAGAGTGGATGTTCACCACAAACATCACAAGAAATATATGAATCAGGGATGTAAATATAGAAAGTACAGACAGTACCGTTGTGCTGGGACCTGTGGAGTTGGAGAACTTGCCCTTGCAAATTATTTAGATTGTCACCCAGGAGATGCACCAGCATTCAAAAAGCTCATGTTAAATTGAAAACAGTGCCATTTGCTAGGCTATATATACCCTTGGAAAGGTAAACCCATTTCCATCTTTTTAGTTTTTTTTTTTTTTTTTTTTGGTAAATAGTTGGTAGCAGTCTATGACAAAAAATATATGCTTGTTCTATAAAAACTATGAAGCATTAAAAACAGTTTAATTATATGAGTAATTTATGCTAGGTAATATGTATGTTGAAGTTGTCCAATGTCAAGTCTCTATTTGATCACGTGGTGAGACAATACAATATACAATCGCTAATTGTGTGCAATGGGGCCCATCATAATGGTGACACTGGGGCCCACCATGATTACCTTTCGCCACTGATACTAATTCAGCTGCAGGATTTCAAGGGTTGTTTAAGTGTGCACGTGTTAGCAAGGTACAGTTTTTAAACTGTGTAACAAACTGTTTCTCTGTCTTTCCATCCATCCAAAGTCACTTCTCCAAATCTGCTCATTGCCATTTTCTACCTGTCCACCAAATGCCCTTTGACCTTTCTACAAGCCCAAGTCATATCACTCCAACCTCTCCCTATTGTCCTGCAATAACCCTCCCTCCCTCCAGTCCCAGTCACCCCCGCCCACTTTCTCTCATAAGTCCTGCAGTAGCCTAACCTTCCCCCGCCCACCTGCTTCCTATTTCCCCTAATCAGCCCAGTTGTATGTATAGACCTACTGGTTCATACCCATTGTACTTAGTGGGATTGGCTATGGTGGAATGCTACATTGTTGAATCATGCCTCTGTTTTCCAGCTACTTGCACCTATATATGCACCTGTCTGATAAATAATGTATTCACTGTCTTCATTTTTACCTTGCACACACCACCTGTAAAAAAAACCCTGAAAGTTTTGTTTAGAATTAACAGGGCAGTAAAGGTAGTTTTCAGTAAAACTTCATAGTTTTTATAACACATTTAAACTATGTCCTTTGGCACACGATGTGTTTTTTACACAATCTTGACTACGAGTAGAGAGGCACCAGCTGGAAGAGTAGCCTACAAACTAACTCCCTGCAGTCACCAGCCAACTTCAGTACTGGAGTAAGTTCACACTTCTGCTACTCACACTGAATTCATGCGTTTCCTCAAATATTATGCTCTAAATATCATGTTGCTTATATTGAATTTGTCCAGTTGATGTTCTCAAGACTAGTTGGAGGGCTGAATTTGCTCTGCTTACTATCTTACCACTCCTTCATTTGCTAAACACAGAGGATTAGGATCATGTATTGATCAAGGATATAAGTCAGAACTATGCAATAAATATCACACAGAATTTTGAACTTGTAAATAACCCCAAAACATACTTGTGACTGACTTTTACCTTACTAGAAAGTGAGAACCCCCAACCTTTGGCTAAAAACTTACTATCATTTCTAACTGCAGACTTCCTGGCTTTTCAGGAAGTGACAATCATATGACCCTTGTTTCATGACTTAAACAGGCTGTGATCCATGTGGTTTGCAGCCCCTTTTACCTCCATCCCTTCCCACTGGAGGGGTCTTCCTGAATAATTAAAGAGCTAGCTCCAAAAACAAAGCAAGTGTGCAAGCATGCTGCAGGAAAATTTCCCTGCAAATGTATTTTTTGTCTACAGCCACTCAACAATTTACCATTGGTTCTTAGGCTGGTGATTGAAACAAATCTAGCAGGCACTTGCATTTTACCAGTACTTGGCTGATGGCTGGTGGTTATTTCCAGCCCTGCCCACATCCTGACTACTGAAACTCAAAGTTCATTATTTGTCATATGCACAACAATTTTAATAAAGCAGTACTTGGCAATGAGATTCTTAATTATCAGGCTCCCTCCAACAATGCTACTGCAAAATGTATGAAAGGAACACACACACACACACACACACACACACACACACACACACACACACACACACACACACACACACACACACAAAGAGAGAATCTAATAGGATTAGGCACTGTTTGTTACTTATGAGGTGGGAGGGGCTGGTGCAAAAAAGGGGGAGGCATGTCAACTATTTTTTTAAACACTGGGGAGGGACTTATTTTTTTTGGCTCGGGGAAGGGCATACAGATTTAAATGGTTGGATTTTGTATTTATTTTACCACAAATTCTTTAAAAATTGCCCAAATTACACCATTTATCAAAACTACAAACTGTAGAAACAGAAACTACTGATGAATTGTCAAATTTCTGACGGTCTTGGGGCACATCATGTGTGACAAATGCTTCACATCTGAGCTTAAAACAGTGATGTTTCATCAAAATAAGGTTACTCTATGTCTCATTTGAAATTTAGCCCAAAAAACCCATTTGCATCAACAATCTAGCATGCACAACAAAAGTGAAAAACCAAGGCTTTTTTAAACTCCAGGATTTCGCCATTACTGTTCTGCAAGCTGTGGCCTGCATTTTACGTCTTCAGCTACAATGTCCCTGATTTGCTGCTTACGTTGTCAAGTACACTGCGGATCCCTGATTGGCCCTGATTGTATTTTTAATTTTTGGAAAGTGTTTGGGGCGGCTGCAGATACAGAGAGATAAAATGAATGTTGAGCACATGTCATCAGAATGGTTTCACCAGGCTATCAAGGAAGGTTCAAGGAAAAATATACAAACTTTGGAGGGGTCAAAAAACAAAACAAAACAAACAATATTACACCCCATCCTCTGATAAGTAAAGAACAGTCCCTTATTCATTCATTTTCTGTAACCGCTTATCCTGTTAGAGGTTGCAGGAGGGCTGGAGCCTATCCCAGCTGACATTGGGGGAGAGGCGGGTTACACCCTGGACAGGTCGCCAGACTATTGCGAGGCTGACACATAAAGACAGACAACCATTCACAGCTACGGCCAATTTAGAGTCACCAATCAACCTGCATGTCTTTGGACTGTGGGAGGAAGCTGGAGTACCCAGAAATAAACCCACTCTGACATGAGGAGAGCATGCAAACTCCACATTGAAGGGTTCAAACCAGGAACCTTCTTGCTGTGAGGTAACAATGCTAACCACTGTACCACCATGCCGCTGATAAGTAAAGAACAGTCCCTTACTAAACATAAAATAGGCGGTGCAAAAGTTAAAACAGAGGAATAAAATACAATATATGACATAGAGTAAGGAAATAGAATATTAAACATAAAAAATATAAACTTTAGTTCTGTATTAATTTCATCATCACAAACTATGACACACTGTGTGAAAACGTCACTACAAACTAACCGTGAAGTGCCATAACAAACCCTGGAGACAGACAGGGGGGATACCCGGAATTCCTCTGTGTTCACCCACTGAATGACCCCTTTTGTCCCAAAAAAATTAAGAGGAGAGGAACTAGACCACACATTCAGACCCCTCCTCCACCAGTCTGTGCTCAGTTTGCTGCCAGCAGCAGCAGCGTGCAACTCCTCTTCTTCTTCTAGTGGTTACAAACTTCACCTAAAGCCACCATGTTTCATTTTCCCCGTTACCACTGGCAACAAGGAAACACAGACACTTCCTCTGTAAAGTTATCATGCTCCGCTGTCCTCAGAGTGGTAAGATGACATGTCAGATGCAACTCTGGATTTCATTAATCACTGTTATGTTTGCCTGTTGGTTGTTAGGCTCCTGTTTATTGAAGCGGTAACTACTATTTTGCTTTCAGTGAGTTTCATGCTAGTTTTTGGTGTTTGTGGTGGTTTAGTAACTTCCTCTCGTGTCACACTGGCGGTAATGCTTCATTCAAATAGCTGTGCAGGTATCAAACATTGTTTCAGACATTATAATTAAGTGTTAAATAACTTTATTTGAACTTAATATGTGCGCAACAGGTGTACATGTAACCGTTAGGGGTAAACGTTTGTACCTAGCTAGCTAACTTTGATACTTGTTTAGGCTAATTCTTACATTTTCTCACTCGACAATTTAACTTCCTTTTTCATTTCCCATAAAGTGTAAGAGGGTTTATATGTTTGTAGTTTGCAGGCCAAGAGGAAATACAGTTTCACTCTTTCAGCTACACCATTCAACCATTTTACTTAATGTCATAATGTGATATATAATGTGGCTGTTGTCCACTTACTTGCCTGTTAATGATGTCTTTGTGGTCAGCTTTGCTTATCTTTCTCATCCTTGTGTCGTCCTATGTCTATTTTTATATTGCTGTCTTCCTGTGCATTTCTTGGTGGCACTTTTTTGAGAACTAATGACAGCCAAATTTAGTCACACACCTTGTATGTGTCAGCACACTTGAGTCTGACTGTAAAATGTATATTTAATTGAAAAGACATGTTAGGAGATAACCTGAAGAGGTATAAAAACTAGGTGAATCTCCTTAACTCAGGTCAAAAGGAGGGTGTAATATGAGGGGCAGTGTTGCATGTATTTGAATGCACTTTACGTCTGTTTCTGCTCTGTATGTATCTTATTGTGGCAGACTTTATGTCCGAAACAAATATCCCCAGGGACAAATAATGTAATCTTGAATGTAAGCAATGACTGGAATGATTGACACCTTTATTCATACAGAAAAGGTGATAATTTTAAAACTTAAGCTGTTTAAGGTGCCTGTTTTCAAGCACTTCTAGCTTTTAAAAGCATAATGGGAGCCAGATAAGTCGATATGCCCTTCCCACAACAGATATTTTGTCTGGAGCAAAAGCACAGGTGTTACAAATACCCTTAATTGTGGCTCTGTTTTAAGCCATGGCAGCGTGACTGTGAGCCAGCATGCACAGCACCAGCAGCCATCGTTAATTTTATTATTTACACCTGTGATTTTCCTACTGTAACATGTCAGAAAGTCCTCTGTAAAAAAAAAAAAAAAAAAAAGCCTTACAAGGTGCCCATGCCATGTACGCTATTTCCTCAGATAGCATTTCCCGTGATATCATGTGACAAAACCACAAAAAGAAATTGTCTTGTATCATAGATAGGGTAATTAAGTTTTATTATCACATACTGAAACATACTGAAAGCAAGCTCTGTTTTGCAAGAACGCTCCCCGTCCACAGGGATATGCAAATGATATTGAGGGTAACAAGTTTTAGTTGCATTATAAAACTCAAACGTGCAGCCGAGAGGTAAAAACAACACCAAAAACAGTATAATTAGAATAAAAGCATGAAAGTATTAATTAAAACAGTTACATGCAGATGGTGGTAATATTTCAGTGATGTAGGCAAACTGCAAGAAACGTATGAGTGTGCCTAAGTAATAGCTGAGTTCCCTGAGGTGATGTTTGTACAGGCATTCAACATGAACATGTACTTATGAACAAGAGAAGTTTAATAGTTTAACTGGTGCAGAAATGAGTCAGATAAACATTTGATACTGTTTGCTGAGACACACTGAGCAAAACAGTGTGGTAAAAAGATTGTCTGACAATAGGTGTGGCCTCAATTGAAACCCTCTTACTTCTCTTTTGCAGGCGATGAATGGAAGAAGTGCTTCTATTGGACAGTAAACCTGCTTGTCCCTGCATGAAACCTGAGAATCAATTGGACCTGGTCCTGCAGTGAGATTAGAAAGAGAAAGAGAGAAGGAGAAGGAGAGCAGCGGAGGGAGGGAGGAGCAGAGGGGATGTCCCAGTCAGGACAGTTGTGAAGGATCTTCTGCCGTCAGCATCAGTGACCCACCTTGTCTTACAGCTGCAGCGGGACAACATGGCCTCTCCAAGGCACTTTGGTCGACCGTCTGTGGACATCACTAATGTGATGCAAAAACTGCAGGGTAAGTGTCATTCTTTTTGCTCAGCTGGCTTTCGGACAGAACAGTCTCTCCTCCTGCACTGCTGCACAGTAACATTGTGCTGATTCAATGACTGGGCTGGGTGCCCATGTGAAGTTTGCCAGCTTCTGCAAGGCAGGATGCTCACACACACATGCTCACACACGCCCACATACTCCTTTACTCACATAGGAGTGTTTAGGCACACAGTTAGAAAATGTGTTATTAAAATTAATCTATTTCCCTTAGCGCTTACAAGGATTATGATTCCCTGTGTGCTTCATTTGTCTTGTCTCTCTGCAGTCTGCGCTGCTGGCAAAGACTTAAAGTTGTAAAATGCGCAAATATTGCAATGTAGAGTATAATATTTAATACCTAAAATGTGATACACCCCTGCGTAACTAGCCTGTCTTTGAGCACATCTAGTCTTTGAAAGCATAATAAAATTATACGTTTGTGTAATTTGATTTAATGTGCACATGGTTTCTTTTGTCACCAGGTTTATGTTTTTCCAGTCACACTTAATTGTATTTGGAATAATTAGAAAATTGATTTTAATTTTTGCGGTATCTTGTGACCAAACTACAAAAAGACACATTGCACTTTACATGATTTGTTTTATTCTGCTAATATTATGAAACCTCTGATCTTGACACAGTTTATCTCCACATCTTTAAATCAGATTTTTTGTAGAGATTAGCATGGAGAATTTGTTGCAAAGAGGCATGCGTCACATCACATCCTGTCACTATCCAAGTGGCATCAAGTCATCTTGCATTTTGGACACTATTTTTTCAAGGAATAGTGACATTTTGCCCTTTTGTTTGATTGTTTCTGAGAAAATTGGATATTTTTATCCAAGTCTCGGGTTAAAAATTAGCTGCTTAACTTAGTTCTTTCTCTTTGAGGCAGGCCGGGGATCATTAGCAACATTTAATCCGGTCTGACTCCTGACATGGGATACTGAGTCACAACAACTGTGGCATCATGAATGCACACACAATGCACTGAACAAGACTAAAACCTGACACCCTTTCTGCCCTTGGTAAGAGAACAGATCGATAGCGGGAGTCTCTTTTTGTTGGTAATCCCCTTTTGTTACAAGGGCATTAGGCCACTACCATCACTACACAAGTCTGGTCGATTCTGGCATCCGCTTCCTCTCAGTTTAGATGTATTTCTGGATGTACAGTATACCAGGAAATTTTACACGTTATGGCTTGTTACCATAGAGACTGTTATGAAACTTTTTTCTGTGGTTGTGCCAATGCTGCCCGGTTCCTGCTCTACAGAGACTTCATTTCCTGTGCACTGCACCACTATTTACATTCACTTGATATCAATAGATATCATCAGCACAATGGCGGTAAAATGTGTCATGACAAAAAGCACCTGCCATTTGGGGGACGTGATTAATTGCTTCACACATTTTGCTCGTACTGACTCAGACATGCTCTGAAATGCAGGAGTATATTAGCTGTCTCAAAGTGAATTAAAACATGTTGAAATCTCTCTGCTTAGATATTTTATCTGGTTAAAGCTGTAGTCTGTAGTTTTAAACTTTTCTAAAAATAACTTTATGTTGTATTTGCTGAGCTGCACTACATCCACACAGTAGTACATGAGACAGACATCTATGAAAAAAATCATGTGCTCTGCCTTCTCTAAGTGCTTCTAATGGTATTTGCTAGAATCCACCACCCATGAGGCCAGTGAGCTTCTAACGCAGGTGTCAGTCATGTCAGTAGCTGCTTGTGAACTGCAGTCATACTGTCAAACTAGGCAGCGCTGATCAAATATCAATCCAGATTCTGTTACTGCATTGCCTTTTCCTGCCTGAAATGTTTTCAGTAACACATTTTAGTGTACTGTGTAGCTGTAAATTGAGAAAGTTTGTGACACGGCTGCCATGTTGACAACAGTGGAGTGAAAACCAAGCAGCACCCACCTGCTGGAACACACTTCCTCATTTTAAAGCCAAACAGTACACTAAGGCCAAACACTTTCGGTATGGTACCTTTGGAACCAAAAGTTACCTTTCAGACATGGTACCTAGACCCTAGGTCCGCTTAGCGTTTCCACCGCAAACAGTACCTTTAAATGTGGGCGGGGTTGTTGTCACTCACTGCTTCATCCAGCACTCACTGTATTTCCTCCTTTATCAGTCTGCACCTTGTTTATCGTCCACAGAACGAGGCTGCACGCTGACATTTTCAGAACAAAATAGAACAGGCTGCAGTGAGAGTCTCTCTCCATGGGATATTTAAAAATAGCAGGTTTGTGCATTTAGTCCTTCTCAGGCAAGCTCAGAGGTTTAGTGTTGGCGTAGCCCAGAGGAACAATGCTCTGTGACACTTTTTTTTCTCAGAGTGAGGATTAGAATATATGCAGTTCACATAACCTCGTCGAAATTCATATAAATAAGTGCTTGACATAGAGCTGCTCAATTATGGAAAAATTCATAATCACGATTATTTTGGTCAAAATTGAAATCACGATTATGCGGCGCACGTGATTATATTGTTTACACGCTGGCATGTCATTTCTGTCTCTACATGGTCGCGCGTTTACAATTCTCCTCTGCTCTCTGTTTTGCACACAGTGAAGTTCGGCCCCGATGCGCGCGCGCACACACACACAGACCAACCTCTCTCGCTCTCCCTCTGCCATTTTCCACACAGACAAAATAACATCTCCAGGCATCCATGACCAAAAATTGTTTACCCTCGATTTCATTAATTTTGAAATCGTTTGACCTCAAAATCGTAATTGCGATCACCAGACGATTAATTGCACAGTCTTAGCTTGATGATCCACTTATTACTAAAAGTGTATTTCATATTAAAAGTAAAGTAATGGTCAAAGTTGTTAAAGTGAAATTTAAGGTGTGTTGATGGATTCATGTCGTCAACTCATGCATTGAGTAACATTAAAAGTAAATGTTCCACCTTGAAAGTTGCCGGCAGTCGGCCCAGTGAATTAAGTTATTTTTTCTCAGACTCCAGCTGCTGTGAGAGGCAGCAAAACATCCTTTCATTTTATAGTTACAGTTTACTAATAAACCTCTCCACAGTATGAACAGTGGTTGCATGAGCCTCAAAACCAGCCACAACTCAGCCCTGAGCAGAGTAACCGTCCTCTACTGACCAATCAGACTGCAGTGTTCACAGCTCCACTTTTTAGTACCAGATCTGTGTGCTGGGTACCCCAACAGAGGGGGGAACTTTTCACAGTGAAAATGGAAAAAAAGGGCACCAAACTGAACTGAACCATACTGCTTGGTGGAAACGGAGCTTAAAATATGTTTCTGGAAACTGCCTAGTTTGACAGCTTGACCGCAGTTCACGAGCAGTGGCTGTATTGATTGTCAGCTGCTTTAGAGAGTCCTTGACTCTTACTGGTTGTTTTTCTTCAGCTGTGGTAGATTCTAGCAAATGCCATTAGAAGCACTGCAGGGAGAAGGAGGAACATGATTTTTCACAGATTATCTGTCTCATATAATACTGTGTGGATGTACTGACAGTTTCAGCAAATACGACAAAAAATAATTTTTACAAAATTTACATACTGTAGCTGTAATGCTTTATAGTGTGAGTGCCACATACTAAATCTTCTTAGCTGCTTCTGAGAAAATTGTCAGAATTCAACACACATTTTAAGACAATAAGACAAAAACAAAGATGTGATTGCTAAATGTGTCTGTCTGACTTATCATACCAATTCAGAACTTCTATCACTGCATGGGGGAAATTCACCTGAACAGTGCACAAATGGCACAATCTGCAATGCAAAGTGCCAGCCACTGTCGCGTGTTTCATGACAGGAAGTGGGATTTGGTGTCAGGTCACATCTGGACGTTATTGTGGCAGTGATTGTAGGTGCTCTGTAGAAGGCGGGCAGCAAGGTAGTCTGGGCTTTTTCTCTGATAATCAAACACAGCTTCCTGTCTTTAAAGGCATCATGCAGAGAGGGTTTTTGCAGGCTCACTCTGACTTGAGCAACGGTCCATCTGGGTGGATGAATTATTGACACCAGCAAATCTGTAGTCTTGTGAATACATTTAGCAAGTGTTGATTGTAATTGTCTAAAACAGATTTGTCAGGAAACATCCCAAACTTAGGAATAACCAGTGTAAAGGGAAATGCTTCAGCTTGTTGCTTTCATCACCTTAAAGCAGTATTTGTTTGATTTCAGCACCATGCACCGTAGTGTAGCAATGCTGTGGCCTTAAATGCCCTCAGGGTACGACTAAATTGTATGGTAGCTGCCTACTGAAGTGTGCACTAGAAGCGTGCTGCCTGGTTTATTGTGGGTTTCATTCTAGTTGAGACTGTGTGTCTAACAGGATATGAAGAAACACAGCTGGTGGCGGGGTTAGTGGTGATGTCTCATAGTGTGGTGAATCCCCTCCCAGATCACATACTGACAGATAAGAGCCTATTGATGTAGATAATTTTTTTTCATGATTACTTTTTCAGATTTTCTGATTTCCAGGAATTAAATGTGAAATGCTACACAGTTTTTAGCCTCTTTGCTTCCTGCGATAAGTAAGTAACATGAAGGGGAAAACATTAGTTATTAATTGATCTGGATCAGAACTTTACAGATTTGGAAATCCCATGTTTTGCTATCAAGGATCAACTAATCCATTTCACCTTGTGCAGATTTTCAAGGCACCATTTCAGGATGATCAAATCTAGATAGCTAGTGCTCTGACTACATATCACAGCGGAAGGTACTAGCGATGTGAGGAACGATGGGTAGTCACTGGGATCACTTTAAGTGTTTTTATTTGAAGAGACAGAAAGCAGCATTAGGGATGCAGTTCTTAGAAACTGCTTTTGGCTGTGTCATTGTAAGTAATATAAGATGATAAATGAAAGTTAGATTATGAGTAATTGTTTTGAAGATTTTCTTTAAAATAATTGTCTCTTAACTCACTATCTATTGCCAACTGAGGTAACACAATAGTGGTTGAGCCACTGACCCACTAATGAAAGCCCATGTATTTGCAATATTGTGGACTGAATGTCTATGGCAACATTTCCTTGAAAAACCATGGTGCACAGTCATTAATAATCCGCTCTCACGCACACTGAAACATACATACACAGACACGAACACTGTCTGTGCTGTGGCAACCGTTTCATCTTGCCAGCTGTAGGGCTCATAAAATGAACTCATATAACTGCTGAATTCACCAGCCTGGTTTTAGGCCTGCTAACAACAATGAAACAGATCACTGAGATTGCAACTTCAAATAATGTTTCTTTGATATTGACAGGATATTTGGGGGATTATTTTATGGGGAAAATTTGTTGTACTTTACTAAGGCTAGATAGGTAGCCTAATGTCTCATTTATTACTTTCATGGTTAAACAAGTCAAGGGCAAAATATAAATAAATGTATTTAAATATTTGACTAGTTTTTTTTTACATTTTGTTTCTGAAATACCTTGAATCCAACCTTCTGCTTAGATCAGGATAATCCTGATGTTTTTGGATCAAAATTGTCCCAATCCTACTAAAAAGTTTTGAACAGCACATACTGAAGATTTAATCCTGATCAAAACTAAGACTGGATTATGTGATCTAATCTGATTTCAGAATCCTTTTTTAATTTTAAACAACCCATTTTCAAGATTTGATCCAATCTGATAACCAAAATCCCATCAGATTAGTGATGAAAAGCGAATCACAATTCTTTCAAACCCCAGGTGACATCTCAAAATGTTTTAATTTGTCTGAACAACAGTCAAAATCCCAAAGATATTCAGTTTAAAAGGAGACAAAAGGAATCCTCCCATTCAGAGAACTGGAACCAGTGAATGTTTGGCTTTTTAACAATGAATCAGTGATTTAAAAAAGCTGCCTGTTAATTTTCTGTCAGTCAACCAAAACGCCTCTGTACTCTGCACATGCAGCCAGTTACACAAGATTGCAGGTTTGTTTTGTAAAAGGTCACAAGCGCTGGTAGAGCACACCCATTGTTATAAATCTGTGATCACCAAGGGGGTGGAGTAGTTACATCACAGTTGGAGCAAAAACAAGTAAAAGGAAGACAAGCCTGCATGTTGTCAGCTGTGAGAGATGCTTCTTTTCTACAGTGTCGGTAACAGCTGCCAGGGACAGACAGCCACCACACCGATATGATCTCATGAACAGAGAACCTAATTTCCACCCTACACTAAGCCAAGCTGTCTGTGTTATGAATACTTATTATTGCAGAAAGCAGTGGTTTAAAACAAACCACATCTTATGTTTTTTCTCATGTGTTATCTTTTTTTGAATATTAGATTACAGTGTTGTCATGTTGTTTAGCTGAAGACCAGGAAACCATTTATAAGTAAATCCTCCATGTCAAGCATCTCACAATAGACAGCTATAAGCATTTTATGCTCTCCCTGATTGTTGTTGGCCTGTCGGAGCTAAAGTAAGGCTGCTCTCAACTAAATGGAACAACAACACAGTGAGTGGGCTTTTACAGTGCTCCCAGATGACCAACACAGGCCAATGAAGCCAAGCACCTATGGTACAGTATTGCCAAAGGTATCATCTGTCCTAAGATCACCTTAAGTACTCCATTACTCTTGTGGATTGCAGATGCTTTAGCGGTTTGATGCTCTGCGTGGTGTTTGTTGCCGCAGCGATATCCACTTTTAATTGCCACTTAGCTGCTAGTACTAGATCAGGCTTAATTAAATCAGTTGACTAAGACATAATGACTCAATGATGGGGGAGGTGTTTTACATAAGGATTTCATGCTTGTCAGAGTTAATATATCCAGACCTAACCTGCACATGTGCATCTTATTGCACAAACTGACCGAGACTGTAGACAGATTGTTAACAGCTAGTTGACTGAGCAGCTTCAAGTCATCATTTACAAGTTTGCTTTTTAATTGCATGTGTTCTTTTTCTTCCTTTCATGTCCTATTTTTAGGGTTAGGTATTGAACCTCGATACTTTTGTGTCTGTAGCACAGAGTGGGCCAGTGATACTCAATGTACTGCCCGTAGGCCAAATCTGGTCCACCATGGGGTGCTGGGTGGCCAGCCGACCATTTTCTAATTCACAATGAAAAGAAATTGATTCATCCTGGGAACCTTTTTTGTACTTTGAATGTAAGTAAGGTGACATGGTGCATAAAAAAAGCATCAAAATAGAGCTTTTTTTAGTTTATATTTATTAAGTTGAGGATCAAAACAATACCAAATAAAGGGCATGGAAGATATATATCTCTTCATATGCATTTCCAACTAACACAGAACACAAACAGACAGATAAGCAAAAATCAAAACAGACAAAAAAATAAATAGGTAAATAAATAAATGAGTGAAGGTTCACAGCATCACAGTTCTCAGGGGTAATCAGGTATGTTGAAGAGATAGTGGCATATTGAGCACATAAACCTACATGGAGATGTGTTTCGAGACCTCAGTCCATGCTAGTCCATACAGTCTACTCTTAAGGGCCCGGGCCCCATTACGGCTGGTCCTTGAGCCAGACGCTTATAGCCTCTAAAGGTACAAGTTCCATAGTGTGCCGAATCCAATATGACACTTTAGGGACAGTATCTGAAATCCACTGAAGAAGAACACACCTCCTCGCACTAAAAAAAGCACCTTAAGCAGCGTCAGTGAGGAAAAGCTATGGTTCAGGGCTGCTGACTGTATCCCATGAATGCAAAACGTAGGTTCAAGAGTTATTTTTTTCTTTAAAATAATATAAATTTCTTTACACACTTTGACCCAGAAGTCATTAATATAGAGTATATTATAGTATATAATATAATATAGAAATAGAGTTTATTTTTAACAAAAAAGTTCTAGTAGAGGATCCTCTGAACCTCCTGACAGAGGTCTGGGCAAATTATTGATATAATAATTATTAATTTTTGTTTATTAACTGGCTATTGGCAATAGCTTCCCCAAGGAGGGGCCAGGGGGAGCCCGGGATACAATCGCTAGGCCTTCCTGGCAAAAATAATTTGAAGCTGATAATACAGTCTTTCAGGGGTGTTAGAGCGCTCAGCTTTGAAACTAGCATGAAGATTTTGGTATCTTGTAAAACTAGACAACCTAAGGCATCCACTAGGGGATCAACCATGTTGGCATAACTTGTCAGAAGGTGGGCTTAATAACACTCAAAGTTAGTCTAAATTTTGGCGAGGGAACAACTGACATGGCCGTTTTTAAAGGGGCCCCTTGGACTCTCACTATAAGGTATCTGAATGAAAATGGGTTCTGTGGGTGCCCATGAGTCTCCTCTAAACTTGAAAAGGCTTGTTCCCAGTGAACGTTTTGTTCCTTACAAACAATGTGCTTTTTTAAATTAAAGCTCTATATTTGTCTTTTTTAGGAACATGACAACCAGCCTATTTGAAGAACAATGAATTGCTCAACATGTACAGATACATAAAACATTAAAACAGGATTGTTACGGAACTTAAAATGTTAAGTGTATTATATGTGTTTTATTAGTCTGTGCACATCAGGTAATCCTTGACGTTAACTGTAAAATAAGAGACCAAAGTATGTCAGTATGTGATTCCTCAACTCTCCATATTGACAAAGTTTCAACTAGCCTATATACATCAAAATCATAATGGAATTCCTGAAATTCAGTTCAGCTTTTGTTTTTGGTTTGCCACCCCAAGATTTTCAGATTATTTGGCCACCCTCATGAACATTTTCTGGAGGCACCACTGGCTCTGGCCTTCTGTCATTTTGCAAAGGTGGACCCTGCGCAAAGCAAGTTAAGTATCTCTGGAGTAAGCCTAACTTAAACTATTCAAAAGTTGGCATTTAATGGTTTGTCGGCTTCATAATCTTGTTTATCAGATGGATCCCAGTTTGATCAAAGATTCTCCAGGTCCAGCTCACTTGTTTTTTAAGCTTTCAACCCCTTTTTCTGGGCCATACTCAGCAGATAAAATGCTCAGCTTTGAAAGAAAGAATGTTGGACCTTTAAACAGCTTCTTCCAAGATCAAGGATGAACATCCAAGCTCATAATTTTACTAAATTATACTATTTTATTTAGGCAGAGAACAGCTGTTTGCGTTTAGATAGCGTTAAACATTTGAGAATTTTGGCTTATTATGGAAAAAAAAGGACCAAAATGCAGACGGTGGCTTTGTAATAAAAATACCTCAAATGCTATCTAGCCCTTGTGGCCTTTGGTGGAAACAAAAACACATCACTCCCTTTGCCATAGAGGATTTTTCCTGGGTTGGACCCGTCTTGCCTTGGGTGTTTCGAATAAAAACACGTAAATGCTCTGTTGAAAAGGTTATAGGTTGACTCACTATTCTTAACAGAGCATAACAAACATTTTCACAGTAATCTTTTACCACCCACTGTTCTACATGTGGGACGGCAGCTCTATTTTTAGGACTTAAACTATGAAAGTACAATGAAATGTTGCATAAATATGAACATGTATGTATTGATAAAGTATACTCTGGTTTTTTGGTCATTTTTAAAAAGAAAATCCTGGCACAAAAAATAAGTACTGTATAGCACTGTAACATTAAAAATATGTTGTCTCTAGATGGTAGGGTTTTGAAGGGTTAAGAAAATGCTTTGAAATATTAAAAAGGTCTGATAATGATTAATTACAAGGTCACCATTTTTATTTCAACCTTTCTTTGTTTGGGACTCATAAATGACTGTGCATTAATTGTAGTATTTCTAAAAGCTCATTGTTCTTAGTGCACGCAGCTGTCAACATCATTTAAGTGGTGCCACTTTTAACCTTTCACTGTTTTCATGTAAAAGGAAAAAAAACAACATCCATTTTCACCCAAATAGCTTTTCTGGGCCAGTTCCACCGGCAGTCTATAGTGCAGTAATAATAGAATCACAAGCTCCGGCCTATTTTTAGTATATCAGAGAAGCTTTTAGTACACCGGTGGTCTTGAAAGAATAAAGGGATTTTTCTGCAGGAGATGATAAGATATCAAGTGCCATACTTATACACTATTGTGTGTTATATTCAGAAAAGTGGAGTAGTAGTCCAATGGAAAACCAGACTGGTTAAAGCTGAAGTGGTTCTTCTAGGTCTTACAGGACAAAAATGGATATGCTTTAGAGCTTTTACATGATAGTGTGTGTGCAGTGGGAATCCCGGGGTGGGTGTGTCTGCTTTGTCGTCACAATAGCATTGACACTGAGAGGGAGCGAGCAGGTGGTGGATGTCATTCAGTAGCCTCAGCATTAATTATTAAGATTTGTTACACCGTGGTGAGCTTTGTGCAGCAGTCTTTTAATTTTGTTCTGGTCTATTTAATCAATAGGTCTTCAGGGACTTCATTTGATGTTACAGTCACAATAGGAATACTTTATTTTTTAAATGTGAAATGTAAATTTTATATTTATTTCATCATGTTATTGGACATTGTAATATTTCTTAACTGTGTCACTCTTAAAGAAGATTAGACAAATCTTATAGGCAAACACAGGCTCCATACAAACACATACAGGCATGCATAAACCAGGATAATGCAACAAGGCTGTGACATCACCGCCTCCCACAATCTGATTGGTGGAGCCATGCTTCTAGCTGATCTTTCTCCAGCCTCAGACGGTATGATGATACAGCGAGGCAGTGCAGCGGGGGCTGTGCACATCCACACAGGCATGGCTCCTCTGGATGGGAAAAACACGGGAAGATGGAAGGATGGGATTGTAAATGAGCCGATGCGTTAGAGCCTTCTCCTCGGCCATCTGTGCGTGTGTGCCTGTGTGTGTGTGTCAGTGTGTCTGTGTGTGAGAGTGTCAGGGAGGAGGGGACGTTTTCATCACAGCCTCCAGCAGCTCTTTTGCTTTCACCGGGGAAACCAGACAGCCAGATCTGTTTTGCTTCCTGCTGGGAAGAAAAGGGAAAGGACAGCTGTGTGTTTTTGTGCCAGTTTTTCCACTGTGGATCTTGTTTTCGCACGTACATATATGTACCCCGGAACTCATGAAAGGCGCAGGGAGAGAGCCGGAGAGTGGGGTGTAGAATGGCTCACTATAAGGATGTATCTGTCAGAAAGACTTCTTTAAATCTGGTGACTGGATTTTTTCAGTATCTACGTGGTAAGTAGGGCAGCAGCACCCTTCATGTCTCATCTGTGTGCACATACACATGTAGCTAATCTGGGATATAACTGGAGAAATAACAGATGCCAGTGGTTTGTAGGTGCATCCCTGCTACATGAACTAGTTACAGTGTCATGCTGCACAAACACAGCTGTACATGTGTAGTGTGTGTGTTTATGCGTGCTATGCTTCAGTGGGCATCCCCTGTGCATCAGTGATGAAGCATTTGCCTGTGGGTTAACTCAATGTCTTTGCTCCATGTATAGTGTTCGCATTGCTTCCTCACAACACGTGACCACTGTCTATATCTCTAAGGGTGGATGTTTAAAAATGGCCACTCTGTGCAGTGTGCAGCACAAGCCTACCGGCATGCGTGACAGGGTGTTAGAAATCAGTCCTTGACGCAACAACAGTACCTCTATGGCAAAGAAATCAGTTGTTTTGTCGTAAGTGCTGCATAATGCATGAAGCATTGTGAGTGAATATATTAATAGACCACAAAAGAGGCGGGGGTGACCTAAACATTCACGCATGTTATTACTGAACACAGTCACAGAGTGGGCTTGTGAGATTCCCCTCTACGCTGATACTCTAATCTCCTCGTATGACCTCTTTTTGAGAGCACTTCTCAGGAGGATTGATTATACTAGCAACAGCAAGCATGTGTTATCACACTGCACACATCTAACCATCCCAGAAGTCGTACTTTGCAACATGTTTGGTGCAGGGCTGCTGAAGTGCCACTCGACATCCCCGTATGAGGCTGGATGAAGTATGATTCTGGCTGTGGGAATCTAACAAAGGCTATTATTGACAAAAGTTATTGTTAGAGATTAATATTTTATGTGTTTTATATTTCTGTGGTAGCTATAAACCCAATGATATCTAGAATCAATTCACAGCCTTGTCTTTGCAAGAACAAATCTGTAATCTCGGATCATCGATTCCCACTGTGTGTTTTCTCTCTGTTTGGTTGTGTGTCCTCTAAAAATATCACCAGCTCCTGTAGTCTCAAGTATGGGGATCGGCAGTCAACTGTCAAGAGCATGTGGCATCTTTCATGTATTAACGTGCCCTCTGCGCCTTTAATTTTCAGATGAGCAAGAGGCGGTGCAGAAGAGAACCTTCACAAAATGGATCAACTCTCATTTAGCAAAGGTAAGTGTGAATTTCCGTCCGCTCTGTCCACTGCTTACATGGCTATTGTAAATCACTTGATGGGGGTTGAAGACTGTAGGATTTTACAGGCTCATCAGGCTCATGTAAAACAAATTGTCAAAGCAATTACATCACAAGTAAGTTGGAGGCTGTGCTGTGTATGTTTGACCTTTTCCTCAGACATGCTCGTGATGTTTTATTACTCGTCATGATCATGTAGCTTATCTTTGGTCTGTGGTATTTCGAGCTACTGACCTGTCACGCCTGTGGAGGGAGCCAACTGCAAGACGAGCTTTGCCATGCAACAATAATGGCCGCTAATAACACTGCACAAGATAATTGAATTTATCCAGTTAACTGTAAATAATGACACCATTTACCTTGGTTCTTAAGCATTTAAAATCAAATCGTGTGTAATGGAACAGAGTTTACAATGACAGTCTGCAGGATCTAATGATGGGTAGAGAACACAGCGTCTGTACCTTTGATTCTTCTGTTTCTGTTATCATGAGAGAACCAGTGAAAAAGTCATGCTGCTTGTTGCTTTGCTGGAAAGATGACACAGACAGAACAGAGCTCAGATGCATCCTCACAATGCAGAGCTGCTCTCTGCAGTTCTGTTTTAAAGAAGCTCGCTAGGGGCCTTTATACTTGGATGAGCTTCCGTACCACTAGTGGAGTGTGTTTATGTGGACATACGGGAGGTATAATGGAATTATTCAGAAACTGGTATGTGTTTGTTGCGTATTAGGTGTTTGTGTGTGCCCGCTGTGCATGATTGTGTAGGTATGTGCGTGGGTGTTTTGTTATTTATGTGAGAGTGTGTATTTGTGGACAGGATTGGCAGGGATAGTGATGCGGTGTGCAGATGGAGAGCAGGAGGGTGAGGACAGTTCCCTGTAGGCCGTCGTCTGCCTCTAAGGTTCATGCATGTAAATAACAATAACACATGCTCACATGCTGCATTACGACACGCTGTGACCCTAAAATTCAATTCAATTTTATTCATAAAGCCCAATATCACAAATCACAATTTGCCTCAGAGGGCTTTACAGCATATGACATCCTTCTGCTCTTGTACCCTCACAGCAGAAAAACTCCCTCAAAAATCCCTTCAACGGGAAAAAAAATGATAAAAACCTCAGGAACAGCGACTGAAATAACAAACTGTATTAGATTATGCACACTAAGGAACTTTTTAGAATTCAGAATAAGTACTGAGTGATCCCTGTTGTGACTGTAATCACTGATGACACAGCAGTGCTCAACTAGTCAGATGCTGCAACAGGGTTTAAGTCCTGAAACCTGGCAAAGAGATTTAGTTTAGAGGGGTCCTTTGTTGAGCCTGATCTGCCCACAATTAGTTCAAAGGGTGGCTTCTAAAACTTTAGAAGAATCTCAGTTATGTGGCAGGCCAACGCAGAGACGCTCTGCTGGTCTATTCTTTATTATTCATGCACTGCGCTCAAGCTCACTCACTGTGCATACCAATAGGACTAACATAGCATAAGCTACATCATGAGAGAGCTCTCAAATGGTCTTATTTACACTGCAGATAGCTGTTGTATAAACCGGCTTATTTTACAGGAGAGTTTATAGTGGATGTGACTTTCTTGTCAGTGCACAAAAGACTTCTTGCAATAGTTTTTTTTAATGTGCGAATAAATGATGAATATCAGCCTGAGTGGAATCTCCTGTTTATGGGTGAAAGTGTATATTATCTAAGTTTGAACTTCCTCCAGTTGTCACACACTCCCTTCAGCCTTTGTGTCCGTTTCCTCTGATATGTATTACTAAGCATCTTTCCAGGGATTTTCACTGTTTTTCCACTGTTTGGACGTCTCATGTGACTCTGGTCCTCAGTTAATTACTTTTCCAGGGTGGAGATGATTTCCAAATGACAGAAGCTGTTTTTGCGTGATTGTGCATATTAGCAGTTCAATTAGAAAATTGAAAAAAAAAAGTATTTTTGTGCATTCATACAATACACTTAGACCTCTATCCTCAGTGTTAATGGATACTTTGCTGATTTTCAACCAGATTTGTATCATAACAGTGTGGGTAGTATGTGTAAATGAACTGTGGTAAACTTCCCGCCATCTTACCAGTGCCCAGATCTCCCTGCTCCTCTCTCAGCTCAAATTTTCTCTCGCTCTGGGGCTGTTGCTCGAACTAGATTCAAGATTCAGGATTCAAGAGGCTATATTGTCAATTCTATAGTTATGTAACAGACATACAGAGAATCAAAACAATGTTTTACTCTGAATTGACCCACAGTGCAGACAATGCAAAAGGATAAGTATACAAAAGTAATACAAAAAAAGGCTACAGATTGCACTTCTGAATTTTCGTATGCCTGCCACCATGGACACAAACTGTGCATGCAATACCCACACCATACTAGCATAGTATTTAGTATGCCAGAAAGAGATTTAGTAAGTCCCAATACATACTATGTCAAATGCAGCATGCTTTTCTGGCTATTCTTGCCCACAATCCTCTGGGCACAAGAAGGTACTTCACATCAGCTGAGCCACAAACAGATGACAGCTTGACAGCTTGTTGACAGCTGTCAGAAGCGATGATGGATGACAGTGTACTCAAGTGACTGGTAATCGTCAAATAGTAATAATAGGAATATTAATTATTTAAGTCAACAAAATAATCTTAGTGATAGCCGGCAACAAAAGGGAATATCTAGTGTTTACAGTTTTTACTTTAAAGTTAAAGCTAAATACATTGCAAAGTAACAACAGCAGAGCTCTGTGGGTTGATCTCTCTTTTTGTGAGCTCAGCGAATGGCGTTTTGTTTTATCTACAAATCAACGTATATGCGAGAAACACGGTCAAAGTTCAGGGCGCAGCATCATGAAGAAGTAGTATGTGCTGATTGTGTGCATACTGCATGCAGCAGTACGCAGTTTGTAAGGGCAGGTGCAGTACCTACTAAAACTAAAAAGTATGCAATTCGGAATGCAGCTAAAGAGTATAGAAGTGGATCGAGAGAGGGAGTCGCCCCCTTCTTCCTCTCTCAAACTCCAGACTCATCAAACTGTAACACTAGGCAGTGCTGATCAAATACAAAACCAAGAATCGCTCACTGTGTTGCCTACTTCTCGCCTAAAATGTCTTCAGAAATATATTTCAGTGCACTCTTAAGCTGTAACATGAAATTTTGTGAACAGGAAATGGGCTCCATACTGTTTCCTGTGTTGTAAAAATGTAGACTGACATAACTGAGATCAAACTGAAGATTCTGTTACTGCATTGCCTATTTCTCACCTATTTCAAAAACATATTTTAGTTTTTGTTACCAGCCGGCTGCCATATTGTTTCCTATGTCAAAACGGACAAGCTTGCATCACGTCACCCACCAGTGGAAATGTTTAGTGGTCTTGTGCAACTCAGTGCATTCTGGTAGCTGTAGGTTTTCTATAGTTTAGGCAAAAGTAAATACCTAAGCCCTTACTCATTGTTTTCTCTGGTCATGTAGCACCAATTGCAAACGTATTTGCATTCTTCTACTGCATAGACAACCCAGTTTTTGAACCAAGACCATCTTCCCAGCACAAAAATACTTCCTTGATTTAATAGTGCATTTAAAAAAAAAAAAATTTTAACCATTTTTTTTTCATTTATTTCATTTTCCACAAGGTTTGCAGGTGTACACGAACAAGTAACAGCGCATAGTTTTGAAGCAGTACTGTTCAGATAAATTTAAAAAATAAGAATGCAGCACCAAGCATGACACACCTTCTCCTGTACTTTTGTGACGGGAAGAAGACAAGTGTACATGTACAGAATAACAGGACAGACGCTTGCCTCTTCACACTGCTTTGCCCCAAATAGGCAGCCAACTGCATCCTGTCATGGAATATGTTGAGTTGTGAAATGGCCTGTATACAGTGCCAAATGAAGAATTCCCATGGCGAGCTTTCCTTTTAATTAAAGCTCCACTCTGCTGGATAAATACACATCTGTTTCATTTACTTTTACAGTAATGCGTGTGTAACACAGTAGGTTATAACGCTGTTATTCATCTTGTACTTCGCTGTAAATGTGTGAACATGATATCAGGAGACAGTCCAATTAGGGTTAAACGAGTACCATCGCCTCAGGACTGGGCACCAGGCCACTGCCGAGGAAAAAGCACCATCTTTTCAGCTGCAGGGAGGCTCTGTGGTTGTTGCTAACAAGCCTGTTTCTCACAAACAGCATTTGGTTTCTCCTCACCCCTGCTAATGGATTAGAATACCAATGTCCTTTCCACACAATAGAGCTCACAATGTGACATTGCTGATTTTATAAATGCATTTTCAAGACTGATTAATTTCTTATCACAACTATTTTCATTTGTTGTAAAGATAAGTTTCTGTGGTGTTAAAGCTGTGTTTTCTCTCCTACAGTACAAACCACCACTAGAGGTTAATGACCTCTTTGAGGACATCAAAGATGGGGTGAAGCTTTTGGCTCTGTTGGAGGTTCTGTCTGGCCAAAGGCTAGTAAGTAATACTCGTTATAATTTTTTTTTTGCACAGGATTACATGTCGGGCCTGACTCTTACCTTTAAGATGATGCTAAAATGATTTACTGCAAGGTGATTTACACTCAATGTTAAGTGTGGGCCACCCTGTATGATAACCACTTAAAGTCATGAATATGTAAATTAAGGCACCTCTTTCACCTTGACACTCCCAAGTCATCCTGTACATGAGTATGTATGTTACCTACACTGTATAACACCTCGCTGTCCCATTTATCTCATGGTTTAAAACAAGAAATCAGCCTACAAACTCAATACATTGCTTACATTAATTGTTGTGTCACAAGTTTAACAGTTTGCACAATTCTGCTCTGTGCTGTTAATTGGTCTTTAAAGCAATAACAAACATTTCAAAGCCGTTACTCCACAGCTAAGCAGTGAAGACACTGCCTGATAGTTACATGCTCAAAGAAGCAGTTCAAGTGTTGGGGTTATCTGCTGTAGAGATGTCTGCCTTCTCTCTTGTAAAGCACTTTGAACCTTTGTTCTTAAAAAGTGCTTTATAAATAAAGGTTATGATTATTTATTATTATTCTGTCCAATATAATGGAACTAGATGGCACTCAGCTTGTGGTGCCCAAAGTGCCAAAAAATTACATTTGAAAAACTCAACAGCAATGTCTCTTTCAAGAAGTCATGAACTGGTTACTCAAGATGATCTACAGACCTTGTTTTGTTTCATGTAATTGTTTGCTTTACCGACCTACACCCGCAAACTGTATCACTGCACAGAAGAAGGTGTGCATCTACTTCTAGCTTACATAGCACCACTGAGCGAGCAAACGTTACAGCTCAGCCAAGGAGGAATCCATTAATGTTTATGTATTGTGCTATTAGTATTGTGCACGAGTCTTCATGTTCAAGTTCATGAGTAGATGAAGGAGATGATGTCTTGTGCGTGGTGTTACAGTTGGCAGTTGTATTTCCGTAGAATGAAAATAGTTCCTACATGAAACTGCTCACAACAAGGTCTTTGGATTATCTTGAGTAACCAGGTCATGATTTTGCTGTTGAGTTTTTCAAATGGGTTTTTTGGCACAATAAGCACCTTAAGCTGAGTGTCATCTAGTTTCATTATTTCTGAGAAAAAGCAGACATTTCTGAGGCAGATATCTCCAACACTCTGCAACTCACACCCAAACTATATACATTTATAAATAGCACTATAGGTACGAGGAAAAAAGAAAAAAATAGTTTTGATTTTGTGATGAACTGTCCCTTTAAGTACAAGCTCTACATTAAGTTAACTGGTTGCTAACATTCCCCTGTTGAGAGGAAAAATGTGTATTTTTGGTTTTTGGGTGAACTGCACCTTTAAGTTAAGGAGATCATCAGAGATTAATTGAATGCAACCAGTTGACTTCACATAATTCACATCATAAATTATTAAATCCTTAAATGTTTGATTATATCCAGTCTGTTGGAGAAAAATAGATAACAGATGGTTGACTGTACACTGTGAAGTCATAAAAATTCACTTAGTCAAATTCATAAAAAAGCAACAACACCACTGAATCTAAATGCAGTACATATATATGTACAGATAGATACAATTCTTGTTGCTCACATTAAGTGTTGGATCACTGCACAGAAACTGCAGAGACATAATTTAGATCTGAGACTCCCCGCTGTGAGATACTGCTGGCTCATTGGTGTCTCTCTTTCCTCTCTATCTCCCTGACACACACGCACATCTTTGCATGCTTGTGAGAACCCTCATTTACGTAATGCATTTCCAAGCCCCTAACCCTGACCTACACCGTCACATATTAATGAACTTAACCCTTACCCTAACCTACACTTAACTTCAAAAACAAGTCTTAACGTTCAGCCAGTCCTTTGATGTAGAGAGGGCCTGCCAGAATGTCCTCAGAGTGCACAAATGCCCTCGAAATGATGCTTTGAAACTGAAATTGGTCCCCACAAAGACAGCAATCCAAGCACACACACACATATACTCTATCCCAGACTCTGATAGGGATTTAGTAATCAGACCTGTCTTGAAACAAACTGCCATGTCATCTGTAGAGCTGTTACTTGCCAAATGACTCAGTTGCATGTCACGGTGAACACTGCCTGATGCTTTCAGTTACTGCTGGCAGGAGTGGACCCCTGCTGGTATAAAATTAGCCAAAAAATTAACACAGATAGATCTTATTGGAGCTGGTTCTCTCTTGTGTTTTGGAGCACAGGATTATATGTTTTCTGTTAAAGCAGCTTTGGCACTCGGCAGTTAATTTATGCAAGAAAAGCCCCCGCTAATACTCTCAGGCCACTTTCACTATCTCACTGAGCAAGTAGTGGCAAACATGACCAACCAAAGTGAGTGGTTAATCAGCAGCTTATTTCTCACCGTGTCTCAAAGCAGCAAATGATTCAGTGACGATGTCCTCAACTTTATGACGAGGCTTTCTCAGCGAGCTTGATTGTCACTCTCTGTCCTCTCTATCTTAAGCCCCGTGAGCAAGGTCGCCAGCTAAAGAGGATCCACTGGGTTTCCAACATCGGCACAGCGCTCAAATTCCTCGAAGGCAGAAAGGTAAGCTTCAATCATATCTGCTGTGTCACCTTTTAATGTTTCAAAGTATTTTTTGCCTAACTAAATATCATATTAGAGAAAAGCAGTGGCATGTGAAAAAGTCTAGGGTATGACTCAGAGCTCATGAGAAAAAGCTGTTGATTAGATATTTGTTAGTGCACATACGGTTTGTACAACATGCACTATGTTCAGAGAAGCAGCAGATAGAAATAGGACTTCTTGATTACATAACCTATCTCTAAATCCCTTGGCTGTATGAAGCCTGTGTCCCACTTTCATCCGGGTTCCCTGAGGACTGAGACTTACATTGTTGTGATCTCTCTCCCATCATGTGCGCCTTCAGTCTGTGTATCGAGGATCTCCGGTCAGTCGCCATTAAACGCCCTGTGTGATCACATACTGTATGCATTCTTTTCATTTAATGCACGATGTGTACTAAGCTTGGATACAGCCATTCTGTTTCCGTACATGTAGTCATTACGCTTCTCTACTGACATGCATTTTGATGCATTTTGACTAGAACACTAGCTACTGGTGTTTGTCTACAACTCTGAGCTGCTCAAACGTAGAGATGTACAGTAAACATGGCAATGTGTGGCACCTCTCCAATGCAAGGTTTGCAGTGCTGCTGTGGTGCCTCTGCTTCTCCTTTAATGCCTAGTTGAACACAATTGTCTTCTCTTTTCTTTTCTTTCCTTCTGGTTCACTTTTCACTGTGGCTGTTTCTGCCTTCCTGGTTTGGCTACATTACAATACTTACCTGCATCAAAGACCTGACTTTGATGGCATTGAGCAAAAAAAAAAAAAAAAAAAAAGCTTGCAATATTCTTTTGGACAGAATCAAATGTCTGGGGGTTTCTGTGGGTGAAAATGAAAAAGAAAAATCTCCATTCCAGACGGTCTGCATGTGACTTATTTTCCAGAATAATCCTCTGCTTGGCTTTTGTTTCAGATCAAACTCGTTAACATTCATGCAACTGACATCGCAGATGGGCGACCATCAATTGTCCTTGGGTTGATATGGACCATTATCCTCTACTTCCAGGTAATGATTCGTCTGATCCCAAAATCCTCAAACTAACTGTGCTCAATCCAGTGACTGCTTTCACTTCACTAGATTATGACACAAAATGCAACCTCAGATGGATGCCAAGAAATACTGCCATTTTTTTTCCCATATTGCTGCAATCAAAATGCAATCACTTTTTTTTCCCATTGATCTTGTTCTTCATCTAGATTGAGGAGTTAACCAGCAACCTGCCAGCCCTTCAGGCCCTTTCCAATAGCAACTCTTCTGTGGAGAGTATAGCCAGCTCTGAAGCAGGAAGCCCTCCCATGAAGCGAAAGGTGGTCAACAAATTTCAGGGCAATGCCAAGAAGGCCCTGCTCAAATGGGTGCAGTGCACAGCAGCCAAGTATGTCACTTTCAGATTACGTTTTTGGCCATTGTTACAATACGTTTATAGACATTAGTGCAGATACTTTTTCTATATACTGTATAAGATACAGTTAAGATAGGGTCTAGATAAGGCTTTTGTGTTCCGCAAAATAAAAATGCACACGTATGTGTTTTCAGGTATCATGGAATTGAGGTGAAGGATTTCGGTCCCAGCTGGCGGGATGGTGTTGCATTCCAGACGGTGGTGCACGCCATCAGGCCAGACCTGGTGGACATGGAGGTGGTGCGGAGGAGGAGCAACAGGGAGAATTTGGAGGAAGCCTTTGCACTTGCTGAAAATGAACTTGGTATTCCTCGCCTGCTGGATCCAGAAGGTGCACTTGACCTTTCTTGCTGCTTGCATTAATGATTCTATTGTAATAGACTATTCAGACGAGATAGCATTGATAATGGGTGTTAAATAGTTAATGGTATACTTTGCAGGATTTTCCTAAAAAAAAAACAAAAACAATGTATAGGAGTAATCAATTATTAAGGAGTGGAGTGGTGGAGGAGGAGTGTGTGGTGGTGTATTTATCTGTAGAGACTCTGCCGTCTGCCCATATTTTCTTATGTTTGCTTATTTTGCTGTGTTCAGGACGTTTGTGGGCACAGGTGAGGTCAGGCTTAATAAAAAAGTAGCGACCAGGTGCCAGATCGTAAACACCACACATCCAGGAGGAAGCTATGAAAATTGCGAACGCAGTGCTAAAAAAAAAACGCAAATATACCAAGGCGAAAAGGTAATCTGGGGTTGGCTTTCACTTTCACTTTTGCCAGCGATACTGTTTACAAACAGTAACCAACAATTCCTGCATAGTATACCTTTAAGTGCTTTAAAGTCCATCAGTATTATGGGCTTAAAAACAGCAAATATACAGTATTAATTAGATTAATGACATTGTGTGAGTCTGTGAGTCCACATGAATGATCTTGACAACATTTGTGCTGAAAAGATCAGTAAAACCCTCCAGCGGATTAAAATGCTCTGTTTACTTGTGGCTCTGAGTTTTAGTCCGTGAAAGTGAAGAAGTCTGCAGTGACTCTGCAGTCCTGTCTTCACTAGCAGAGTGGTGATGCTTTATTGCACAAAGAGCTGCACTGAAACGTCTCTGCTTTTACGGGAGCTTGACCCTGATTTCGAGAAACATCAGGTCAAGGATGGAGATAAAAGTAGGCTTTTATAATTGGCTGTCAGGCCTGCAGAGATTTTTCATCATGAGGAGGCATAATGCTTTTTTAAAAATGTCAGATTGACTGATACCAAATGCAGATGCAAATACCAGACTTCATATCTGCAGGCATGAGGTGTTGAAAGTTAAATACTGACATGATTTTTGCAGGACTGAAAAACATCAGCATCAGCTAATTTTTATATGAAGTTTAATCCAGTGCATCATATGATGTTTGTGTTGCTCTGTAGATGTGGATGTAGACAAACCAGATGAGAAATCCATCATGACGTATGTGGCTCAGTTCCTCAAGCACTACCCAAACCCCCACCAATCGGAGACGGATGGACAGCAGGATGAGGTACTTTTTTATTACACTATTTATTAAGTACATTTAAGGCAGTCATACATCAGAGAATATCTGTGGAAAGATATCATTGTGTTATTAGGATATTTAACTCCATGTGCTGCTATTTTAATCATTAATTTTTATATACTGTTGCCATCCCCATTCCAGAAAATTCACTGTCAAAAATTGTTGTCTCCATCAGTCACTTAGACACAAAAACTTGGTTGCCAAGGTCGAAAAATACTGAAATCACCTTTTAACTGATGCTGATGCTTAACTGTTGGAAGCCTTTGCCTGCAGTTTTTCCATCCTTGCCATTTCATCACATGCAGCTCTCATGAATTACAATAATCACAGCATGAACACAGCAGTAATAATCATCAAAATTTTGTTTCCCATCATCATCATCATTAATTTCTCCATCTACTTATTTTTTTTGTGTGCACATTAAGCTGCTTCTTGGCTCAATTCCAACTTTTGCACTGTCAGTGCCAGTACTTCAGGTGAGAGTTCAGGTCATAGTGCTGCATGCTCTCTGTTTGGAGTGTACTCCCACCTCGCCCTCATCCCATTTTCCATCTACTTTCCCTGTTATTCCTCTTGCTATTCTAATGCATTGTATGGTGTGTTTGCATCTCTTTGTGTGCCTTGCTGCTTTCCTGGATAGTTTGGTCCCCAAGATATAGAGCAAATGCTTGAGGTATGTTTCACTTAATTAATAGACTAACTCAGAGGTTTGAAGAAGATACTCGTATCCATATCCCTTTCCTTCTACCATGACTAATCTGTGCTAAAATCTAGAGCTTGGAAAATAGAGAGATATCTCTGGAGTGTCAGTTTGGTGTGAATTTCTCAGCATATTGGCATGCTTATTTAAAAAAAATAAAATCAGTTTGTTAGTGTAACTCTAAGCTACATGTTCTCTGATTGTGACAGAGAGAGGAGCGGAAGATGCTGAGGGAGCTGAGGGTGTTTTTAGATCAGCTGGAGAGAGATGTGCTGCGGGCGCAGGGAGCAGAGGGAAACCTCACTGACAAATATCAGGTGAGTCAGGCCGGGAAAGACAAAGTACATTGTTACATAACACTCTGCTCTGACAAAGACATTTATCAACCCTCACCGCGCTAATTTTATCTTTTTGTTGTAGGCATTCAAGAGCTTCCGTGTACAGTATGAAATGAAGAAAAAGCAGACTGATCCGCTGCTGCAGCCGGTCCACAGAGACGGCAAGCTGTCTGTGGACCAAGCTCTGGTTAAACAAGCATGGGACCGTGTGTCTGCCAGGGTAATTGTGCTGCATACCTCTACGTAGCATGAATAATTTATAACCAAGCCACAAAGAAAGTAGAATTAATTATGATAATTAATCATACCTAAACTAAACAGAACCTGAGAATAAATAATAGATTGTTCGTTATCGCTCATTATGCTTCTTTGCTTGAAGATTTCATCGCCATAGTGAAAGTTATCATAATGAGAAAACCCTCTCTTCACTGGCTGCCAGTGAAAGTGCAGTGGGATGGAAGCGTTTGAATAAGAGTTTGTTCAGAGAGGACGAGACGGGAACAGAGGAGGTTTTGTTCGTTGGGCAGCCCACTCTGTGGACATCCACAGCTCGTCTAGACTGGCATAAAACTTCTTTGTAGCCTGTTTGCTTGTGAACATGTGGAAATGTTTTGATCAGCATAGCCTCCTCTATGGCAGGATCTTGTTTTGGTAGAGTGGGTTTTTTAATGGATGTCAATTGCAGCTGCTAGACTGGCACATCCATCTGGACAAGTCCCTGCCCGGTCCTCTGGGAGTGATCGGAGCCTGGCTTCACCGGGCAGAGATGGCTCTGAGAGAGGACATTCCCATCCAACATGCTCATGAGGAGACAGCCAATGTTCTGCACAGAAAACTGGAGCAGCATAAGGTACTGTAACATAGTGGACCCTTGACTTTCAGTGTGCTTGGATATCAACCATGCTATTGCTGTGTCATGTATTCAAATTGTTTCATACAAGTGTTGCAAACAGGAAGGCTGAACGTTATTATATGTGATTACATTTTGCAGGAGGTGTTAAAAAACCTGGAATCGCACAGACAAACCTTCCAGCAGATCCACAGGGACAGATCAGTGAATGGGGTACCTGTCCCACCTGAACAGCTCCAAGATATGGCAGAACGGTAAGACCTTATCACATTGAATATATTGAATTAATTTTATATAAAGTTTATATAAAGTTTTTTTTCTGTGCTTGGTCCTCCATGCCTCTTTGAATGATTGTTGAGGAGCTAGCTGACAGCCGACAGGAAAACAATTGCCAACTATAATGATAATTGATCTTTAAAGTAATTTTTCATTCAAAAATGGCAGAAAATGCTGTTCTCAGTCCCTTAAATATGGAGATACTGCATTTCTCTGTTTTATACAATATTAATCTGAACATCTTTAGTTTTTGGACCAACAAAACCAGTCATTTAAAGACATCTTCTTGGACCGGGATGGACATATTTCATTATTTTCTGACATTTCATAGACCAAACGATTAAATGATTTATTTAGAAAATAATTGGCAGATTCATCTATAATGAAAATAATGAATAGCTTGAGCCCCAGACTAATGAGCTTTTGTTGAATTTGCAGGTTCAACTTTGTGTCTACATCATCACATGCTCACTTGATTAAACTGGAATTCTGGGAAATGAAGTATCGACTGATGGCATTTCTTATGTTGGCTGAGTCAAAGCTGAAGTCCTGGATAATTAAGTACGGCAGACGGGACTCTGTTGAACTCCTGCTGCAAACCTACCTTGTAAGTGGAAACTAGTGGTCTTGTTGTAGTTGCAATATTTGACTGGCTCAGTGTCTATGAAACTGTTTCATCTGTATTTTCATATTTTGTGTTTCTATTCCAGAGTTTTGTTGAAGGCCACAGGTTCTTCGAGCAGTATGAGATCATCTTCACAGGCCTAAAACAAGCTGCAGAAGTTTATGTAAAGTCTGACAGTTCAAGTAAGACTCTTTTCTGGTTTATTACCAATTTGTTTGTTATGTGTGTATACATAAATCTGCTTGGGCTCATGGTAAACAGTCTTGTTATCGATTTCATGTTACAGGGTCTAAGACCTGTAACAAAGGTAAGTCCAAATACGGCCTGACAATCTTCAAAACCTTAACTTTGCCTGTCTCCTGAGCCGTTTCTTTCCGTAATTGTGGGGCTGCGCTTTTCTTTTCTAACATACTTTAATCCCCAGAAATGAAAAATCATAATACTGCATTATGCATGACAAAGTAACCATGATTGCATTAGTTGGAATGCTATTTCAGCACGATCTTTCTATCATAACAGACGCTAGCATCAACCAAATGGCCAAATGATCATTACACATAATCAAATGCTTTTTTTATACCCGAACAGTTAAAACCCGTATTGGTTTTAATTATACTGAACTAGTTCCACATTTAACTTGCAGTTGACGAAGCAGAAGGGGTAAGTAAATTCCTCAGTGATGCCACAGCTCAGTGGAAACACCTGGCTTTGGAGGTGCGTAGTGTTCGCAGCATGCTGGAGGAGGTGATCTCTAACTGGGAGAAGTACAGCAGCACAGTGGCGTCTCTGCAGGCCTGGCTAGAGGACGGCGAGCAGATGCTTAATCAGTCAGAGAATGCCAAACGTGTAAGTGCAATCACAGATACTAGTAATTATGATTCTTGGAATATACAGCTTATATTTGAGCTGCTAAACTGTGTGAGGAATATTTCTTTAAATGGTAACAAATGTGCGTCACAGCAGCTTTGGTCTTTGTTTTCCTTTCCTCTTTCAGGATTTCTTCAGAAACCTTTCTCACTGGATGCAGCAGCACATGGACATGAACGATGCTGGGAACTTTCTCATTGAGACCTGCGATGATACAGTCTCACGAGATCTGAAGCAGCAGCTCCTCCTTCTGAACGGGAGATGGAGGGAGCTATTTGTCAAAGTCAAACATGTAAATCTCCTTTGAACAACTGTGCCCTGAAAAAAATATAATGATAGCTTCTGTTACATCAGCTTAAGTTTTCAAAATAAAAATTGATCCATTCTTTATCCTCTGTTTCATTGGCAGTATGCAAGAGCAGACGAAGTAGATAAGTTGAGACAAGACTACCAAGATGGGATCAATACACTGAAAATGTTCATGGATGCAACCAATGAGAAGATGACTGCTCCTGTCCAAGTATCTTTCCTGAACGTCAGAGCCTTTGTTCAAGATGTTGAGGTGAGCAGCTGATTTGTTCCTCCTTGTTCTGAGTTTTTATGTCTCTTCTGGATAATTAAAAATCATTGTACTCTTTATCCCAACTCACTGTAGGAAATCAAGCACAAAGTGCCAGCTATGGAAGCCGCCTGTAAGGCAGCGAGCCGCACTGCCCAGCTGTTGACCAAAGACACTCCACAGGAGGAAGTTTCACAAATGATGGCTGTGATGGCCTCGATCAAAGAGCAGCTGAGCAAGGTGTGCATGTCATTATACATTATGAAGTTATACACTGGTTTAGCTTCTCGTCTTTCCCTTTTTGAATGTGCATGTATGTGTATACCATGGATATATAAAGAGAACTGGATGCAGCGTTTTGTTCATTCCTATGGAATATGCTCAGTGAAGCATGAAGTGAAAAAAAAACGTAGACATTCTGGGAATAAAATTACCTGGATCTTCCAAATCATTGGGCCCATAGAGCAGGCGCACTAGAGACTTTCCCGGCAGAGCAACAGATTTCTGGTTTAGCCCTCTGCTTCTTTGAAATGGGGATAAAATGATTTAATCGTGTGGCTTTTCTAGGTTTTTAAAATGTTATCCAATTGAATGGCCTCAATCCTGATTGTAAATTGAGTCATTTTACAGGCATTGTAATGTTAATAAAAATTCTACTTATTTACAGACATCTCTTTTCCAGTGTAAGTATATGGGAAAAGGTCTTTTTGGGCCCAATGGCATCATGTGATGGAGGTTGTAGTTACACAGTTTGGCCACTATGTCAAATTGACAAAAAAGATAGTGCACTTTTTGGGGGCCTGGTGTATATGTGTGTGTTCATGCCCAGATGCCCAGTTTGTACTGAGGGTGCTCATAACTTATATTTTTTTCACAGTATTTATTGTTCCATCCAGATGTAATGAGGAGTCCTTACTTATTTATACCAAAAAATCTAACTTTTTTACATGTATGCAACATACTTTAGTGAGATATGGACTTAACAAAGGTGTTTTTTTTGTTTTTGTTTTTATATAAAAATGTGCAGGTCATTTTTGGTGCTGTACTCAGATTAAAATTAGCTGTATCATAACAAAATATAGGGTTGCCAAATTGCAAATTATAGGCAACAGATTGTTTTAAGAATATGTAAAACAGAGTTTATTGCTGGCATGGCAGTAAAGCCTAAAAGTATTGCTATTTTCTGTGGTTGATTTAAGATAAAAACAGCCTAAAACTCACCTGTGATTTACTTTAATCAACATGCTTTCCTGATATCAGGTAAGGGAGAGATGTTTGCCTCTGCTGAGGGAGTCCCAGTCTCTGTTACCTCCACTGGAAGAAATGGAGAAGAACATCACAGGCTTCTACCAGGCTCTGGAGAAGGCCAGTCATATCACCAGCGACTCTGATGCTGAGTCACCAGTAGACTTCAAACAGAAATGCCAGGTACTAATACATGAGTTTCAATGTGATACTACATCACTTCTGTTGAATGGCTTTTAGATGCATAGATAAATAAATTACATTGCATTTGTCGCCCATGTTTTAGACTGAAAAGCTTTTAGATATGAATAAATGAGCAAAACTCTGCTTGTCATTCAGGAGCTGGCGACCTTCACACATAGCTGTAAGAAGTGTCTGACAGCAATAGAAAGAAACCATCTGACCATCCAGAAAACAATGAGCAGCAGTAAAACCCTTCAGTACATGGACATGAGCCTTCTGCAGAAAAGAGTAGCAGACCTGCAGTCCTCCTCACAGGTACAGTAAAAATCTAAAGCCTGCTTACATATATGTTCATTCAACCCTTAGAAATTTTTTAGTATTTAAAAATGATTTGTTTGTGTGTTTAGGGCATGATCAAGGAATCTACAGAGTGGCGGAAGCATGTGGAGGCAAACAGCAGCCTCATGAAGAGGTTTGATGAGTCGCGAGTAGAGCTGGAGAAGGTTCTTAAAATGGCACAGAACTGTCTGACAGAAAGAGGCAACCCAGAGGAGCTGCTCAAGAAACACACAGTAAGAAAACTTGTGCAAGGCTCAGGACAGTTTAACTGTCATGGGTTCACATTGCCATATATTGCTGTTCATACAGTGTAACTTGTGTCACAGTCAGTCCTGGCACAACATGAATATATGCAGGATAATTTGTATGATTAAAATAGAGAATAGAATGATGCATGTAAATACAAGTCCTTTTATTGTGACACATGATGAGGTCTTGGTTGTTTTTCAGGAGTTCTTTGGTCAGCTGGATCAGCGAGTCTTAAATGCGTTCCTGAAAGCTTGTGATGAGCTGACAGACATTTTGCCAGAGCAGGAGCAGCAGTCGCTACAGGAAACAGTCAGGAAGCTGCACAAACACTGGAAGGTTAGTGCCTTAAGTAGTGTCATTTTCCAAGTGCAAGGAACCATTTTCATTATATATTTTTAATGATGTTAAAGGGAAATTAAAGGGACAGTTCACCCCTAAATCACCTGTTAAAAACGAATAATAATAGTGATAATGTATAATGCCAGTCCCAATAATTTCTTCTTTTTTTTTTTAAATGAATACAAATAAAGAAATTCGTATGACGCTTTTCAAGTTCAGCCGAAAAGTTGCTTGAAACAAACCACACACATAGCTATTAATCTGGCCTCATAATTACTTTATTTCTCATTCCCCAGGATATTCAGACAGACACCCCCTTTCACCTCCTGCACCTTAAAGTGGAGGTGGAGAGGAGCAAGCTGATGGGGCTGCTGCAGGAGTGCCAGGCGGAGGTGACCAGAGAGAACCGCCACCTGGCTGGCATGGGGAGCGAGAGGCTCATCAAGGAGCACAGGGTGAGCACAGAGTGGCTGCTCGGCTGGCTGAGTTTCATGTATTGATTAACTCAGCGTGAAATAATTCAGTGCAAATTCACTGCTGTGTAGCAGCATGGGAAGATTTTGATATACCCGATTCCAAAGAACTGAGATCCTTCCAGTGTCGAGGAAATACTCAATCAGCAGCGTTTTGTTGTCTTACTGTCACATCTGTTAATTTTTTTTACTACTGTGTGTAAAACACCAGCACACTTGATTTCTGATCGCCAGGAGTAAAATCCATGCTGACCGGTGTTCATGGTGTTCATGGTGTTCATGGTGTTCACTTCTATCACTTCACTTCACAACCAAGTAATTGTTGTTTTGTTTTTACTTCAGGCCTTCTTTAGGGAAAAGGGTCCCCAGTCCATCTGTGAGAAAAGGCTGCAGCTGATGGAGGAACTTTGTCAAAAGCTCCCTGAGGGTGACCCTGTCCATCAGACCCTGGAGACAGCGAGGAAGGACTTCTCTGAGGTCCGAGAGGAAATCGAGAACACCCATCAGAAGCTAATGCAGCACCCAGATAAATGGAAGGATTACAACGCAAGGTAAAGCAACTACTCTCATCTTAGTGGAGTCCTCTTTTAGTGCTGCCAAGAGTCCAACCTTTTGGCTGTTTTAGTGCTGTTGCAACAATAGAGGAATGTGTTGCTCATTCACTAGGCAGTGTCCTGCATTCATTACATATCCAAACTAATCATGTTTAAATTCTTTCAGTCTCTTGAGATGAGGAACGACATAGTTGAGATGCGGAGTTTATTGTGCACATGGCTGTAACAGATCACAAAATACAAAGTTTGTCAAGTGTTACTGAAAAGCAAATATTCTTTATTCTGCTTCATGTTGTCTTCTTGTCAACACACACAGCACATCAGTACGCAACACAACAGGAAATACAAAGGAGCCTAAACCAGATCATTCATAGCTCTTGAGGTTTCCACAAAGTCCTCATGTGTAATTACATCTTGAGGAGTTATCATTAGCGGTTGTAAACCCTTGTAGCTCCTTGAAGCAATAGTTCAGATTTTTTGAAGTGGGGTTGTATGAGGTACTTATCTATAATCAGTATATTACCTGCAGTAGATGGCCCGAAATTGAAAAAGTAGGCAGTAGTACCACTATGAAAAGCTTCCAAATGTACTGCTGTGGACTGGGCTGCAGCAAAATGCATTTTAGCCACCTGAAAAAAATATTATCAGTTTAAATGTAGGGTAGATTTAGAATATTTTCATTGGTTTAACTTGCTATCAGACAGCCCATTCTGATAGGGAACTGAAGCTGTTATAACCATCTGTGTGCTTTTCAAAGCCACCAGACTCCTTTGGTTAAAGGAGTAGTTTTACTTCTCAAAAGACGACAATTGCTGATCTACCGCTGCCTTGATTGGTTTGTGTTGTTGTTTGACTTGGTGATTTCCAAACTGACAATTTAAAATACCAAAATCACACAATAAGACAAACAAATTAACTGATCAAGGCAGCAGTAGACCTGCAACTCCTGTCTTCTGCGAGGTAAAATTACTGGTTTTGTCAAAGGTGTCTGGTGGCTTTGAAGAGAGCGTAGCTAACTGCCTCAGTTCCCTGTCAGAAAGGACTGTTTGACGGCAAGGTCAAGCAGTGAAAATATTCTAAATATAGCGTACATTTAAACTGATACAGACTTTTTTGGTTGCTAAAATATGTTCGCTGCTGCCCCTGTCCACAGCAGTAGATAGCTTAGCTTCCATGGCTGTGCTCCTGTCTGCATGGGGTGTGCCAAATGCTAGCTACTATAGGGGAAACACTGACTATGGATAAGTACCACAAACAACCCCATTTTAAAAGAAATTTGAACTGTCCCTTTCACCTTTGGATGTAGATTTAATAGACCTCAACAGAGAAAAATATCTCTTTAGTCTGTCGATTATTTTCAAGCACTAATATGATTTTTCTGTAATTTTTAGTTTTAAATGTTTTTTAATACATATCTGGTAGATGGGTGGGTGGGAAAATTAAATTAAATGAAAATAGCACTGAGTTTATTGGTGATTCAACATTTCTATTGTGGTTTGTAAAATACAAATAATTGTGTTTACATTTTATGGATGTTGTCCTGAATTATTGATGTTTTAATTTAAAATACATTTTAGATGTCCTTTTTGATAAGTTGTTACAGCCTGAGACTTTAGGTTAAAGATGAGTTGGTTTTATTTGATGCCTGATGAAGGTCCATGACCGAAACAACTTGTCTCTAAGAAAGTCTTTTTTTTTTTTCACAAGAAATTGCTCCTGAAATCTTTTTGAGTTTGTTGTAAAATTTCCCTGTCATGGTGTGAAACAGGTATGCTGAGCTCTCCTGCTGGCTTATATCTAAAGAGAGCCAACTGAGGCTGCTGAGAAACCGAGCCAATGACCCTAAAAAATATGGCCAGGTGAAGGCTACCATCATGGTGAGTTATCACGTACAGCACACCCGACAACCCCAGCACTCCCCTGACAGTCACCTTCTCACCTCCTCTGTGATGTGTCACTTGTGATGTGTTACTGGCTCGTCAGTGTCACTGCTGAGGATACTGTAAAAACACTCAGATGACCACATGGGCTGCATCACTCTTTTGTTGTGTGCAGGAGCTGAGGAATGACGCAGAGCTACAGGAGGGGAATCTGAGCTGGCTGAAAGCTCGTATGGCCGTACTCATTGAGATCTGTGCTGACAGCGATGCCCAGAGGCAAGGAAGTGCGCTGAGCAAGCTCTCCACTGATTTCAAGGGTCTTCTTGCTTCTCTCTTTGAGGTAGGTCAATGTTTCACTTGTTTTATTAAGGTACCAGACATCTTATCCCTCCTGGGAATCTACAGTATACTGATTATGTCCCCCTCCACTTAAAAATTAGTTTGTCTTATGTTAATGTCCCCTAAAATGTCTGACTATACTGACTTGTATCTGTGCAGTGTTTGTCATTAAAGAGGTGTTTTCACATTCCTTTACTGAAGGGAGAACTGTCTATTCACTGCCTTAAAATCTGAGCTTCAGATGCATACTTAGGGCACTATCATATAATTTATAGGTAAAATCTGTGTATGATTATGCTGAACTGGACATACAGTTCATACCCCAGCATCAGTCCTTCATGTTTGTTCTTATACTGTATTCTTGTCTGTTATATCTTCCAGGCTGAGAAGATGGTGCTGGCTATAGGGGACTGTGTGCAGTTCAGGGAAGAGGTACAAACTACTTTGGATGATCTCGTCCAGGGGCAGAAAGAGGCTCAGGCCGAGGTCACCAAAATATTGGATTGTCCAACTGTGAGAGAAGCCCAGCAGCTACTTCTCGTCCACCAGGTACTGTAGGACATTCACAAAAAATGAAATAGAAGTTATTTGAATTTGTGTTGGAGGCAGAGTTTACATATAGGGCGAACTTTAAATTAATTTCCATAGATAAACACTTGTTTCCTTCTTCCCATAGCAACTGTTGAAACGCCTAAAGATGAAGAGGAAGGACGTCCAGCAGCTGATCACCAGAGGTCAGCAGCTCCAGGCTGAGGAGGGTTTGGGAGAGACTCTGCAGCAGGACCTGCAGAGTTTAGAGAACACACTCAGCAAAATGGAGCAGAATATGGATTCACAGGAGCAAAGCCTCGAGGTGAGCAATGTTAACTAAGGCAGTGATTCAGGAAACATTTGGGACAGTGTTAGTGAATAACATTTCACAGTGGATTAAATCAGCACTGTTGCTCTGAATAATAACCTGCAGCAACAAAATTTAGAATAAAGAATGATTTTGCCACAGCCTGTCTTTGCAAAATATTAGCACAATGTCACGAACAGAGAAGGTCTTTACTTTTCCTTCTTACAAAAACTCACAGGGTGTCTTTTTTTTTGCTCCTATTAATTACTGTGAATGTAAGATGTGATCAATCACTGTCAGCCTCTGAGCTGAATCCTGACACATTTCATCTCATGATCAATTTACTTACTAAATGATGACATTAAGAATCGCCTCATTCACTAAATACATGGCCTTTGTTGTGTGATATTGTGCCTCTGTCCTTTTCTTCTGAATGTTATGTGCTTATCTGTGATGTTTTGATGCTGTTTGTTCCACTTTTTGTACATCTTGCTTGTTTCTTTTAATGTATAAAATCAACCTGCTCATGGAGTATAAATGAAAAGTGCCCTTTTGGCTAACTCAGACATACAATTACATGATTTTTTATCTCAGTCAGGCACAAGCGTGCGTGTTTGTGTGTGTGCAAGTGTTTGTATCTATTGGTCCGCAGCTAACCTTGCAAACTACAGGACCAATCAGTCTAATATTTTGTCTGCACATTTACGACAGTTTGCTTAAGCATCTGTCGTGGTTGTGTTGATTAACAGTTGTTGTTAACTTTAACTTAACTGACTGTTTTATGCCGTCATTGACTCCTCACTCCTGTTAACTGGCCGATAGGGGCGGCAAGTTTTCCAGAGATCAGCTTGTTTTTCTGCTTAAATTGGGTTTATTGTTGTTATTTCCCACTTTGTTGTGCAGGGGCCTACAGACAGAGGTAATACTGTTAAAAGTCCACTTAAGGACGACATGGATCAAAGATTTTTTGCTGGGGTTTAGTTATTAAAAATGCATTCATCCTCATAATTATATTGTATCTATATTTCTCATTGAGTGGCAGTTGGCAGGAAAACTCAATCTGCTCTGTGCAAAGTGCCATGACTCCATCAGAAATAGATGAGGCGTGTATTTCTGTGATGCTTCTGAAACATGCTGCGCTGTGTCTGCTGGAATGACAAGAATTGTTTAGAGTGGTTGCCATCAGATTGGGCGGCAACTTGGTAGAGATCGGCACTCTACTGAGAGCACTTTCCTAGTTTTTACAATATTTTTTATTAAGATCTTCAAACAGATACAAAACATAATCAAAAATGGAAGTAAATGCCTTGTAAAATGGTCATACAGTAGCTAAATAAGCTGTTGAATCAATATGAAATGAGAAGAAAACAATAAGCAGAAGTAGTGATGACATTCATGGTAGTGGGATATTCTTATTTATATTTGGACATTTTGAGACATGATTCTATATACTTTTTTTTGTATTTTCTCTTAATATATGTCGGTCTCTCTAGAGCAAGGAAGGCTGCAGTCTCCTTTAACCATAAGCTCACATAGCCTATTTGCATATTTTTCCAAAGAGAGCAGTCATTCTCCTGCCCTGAAGAAGCCTTATGTCGATCAGCATCGACTGCTTAGAATTAAATTCACTCGGTGCATGCCTAAAATGCATAGCTTTGCTTAGAGGGGAACATTGCACTATCTACTATCTGGGTTATGACAATTACATCACACTGATGTCGATTAATGTTTGTTGTTTCTTATTAATAAATGACTTCAGTCAAGGACTATATTAAAGCAAACCCTGACAGTTTTGTGAAACATTTTGTGGCCATTCGAAGAAGGAGAGTGATTCCTGTTAATGCAGTCGGCCCTGGAGATGCAGCATTTGTGGAAAATTGTCCTGAATGGAGGCTAGAGAGGTCTGATTGATGTTTTCTGCTGGAAGGACTTGCCCTCTGAGGCTCTACAGTTCCTTTAGAGGATAGTGATGCAGTGACTCAGTAATCACACTCTTGATGGTGCTTTTAAAGAATGTAGACAGGAAGGAGGAGGGGGGGAGTGTTGAAATGGAAACTTTGTCGGGCTTTTCTGTGTCAGGGAGGATTCAATATGGATCCAAGCAAAAGATTCTATAGGAAACATGCACACCAATAAACCTGATGCTTCTGACTGTGCAGCAGAACCACTGCTGCAGCACCACTGGGGCGAGGTACCTGCAGAATATTAGCTGTGCTAATATGCTGACTCATCACTGTTGCTGATAAAGCCAAACATGGCGATGTCATTTGCATACTTAATGTTGTTATGTGTCAGTGCTTTATTGTGATGGTGGTGTAGGATTACTGCCATTAGAGAGTGATTATTTTCCTGGTAATAGTGATAGTAGGAGGTCCAATTTGCTGCTAAACGATTGCCATTTGACAAACATGCCTAATTAGTCTCTTCTACCCGTTTTGGATCTGCGATACTTTGTTTTATAGGTAAAGCATCACATGAATAAAGCTGATGTGATTTGTTTTCAATAAATTTGGGGCATTGTCATCCCTAGGTTACACTGGCAGCCTGGCAGGAGTTTGACAGCCAGCAGGAGGCAGTGCATGAGTTTGTTAATAAGGCACGCTCAACGATGGAGAGAGACCTGAACTTCAGCAGCCCAGAGAGCCTGGCTGTTGAACTTGACCAGGCCAGAGTAAGTAAAGTTTGTGTCAACGCCTGCGGACAAAGTCTGTGGTTTACCCTTGACATTTTTTCTCCAGGAAGTATAGTAGCTGAATTGAGAATATGACCAATATTCTTTGCTTTGTAAACAGGTGTTGTTGAAGCAGTGTGAAGCAGAGGCATCACATATGAACACCTTGCTCAAGAGAGCAAAAGAAATCCAGCTGGGTCCAAAGAACAAGACTCTGCTTTTACAACAAGCTCGTTCCCTAAGTGAGCAGGTGGACAAAGTGGAGACCGGGCTCAAAAAAGAGTACGATGATGGATTTTATTCTTGTTGCTTTTGCTAGATAATGTTTTAGTGTTTCTAAAAACGTCATAGCTTTAGTCTAAGAAGATGCTGGATGTTGCAACACCATCAAAATGTATTTTTTCAAATTACACAGGCTTATCTGAAAGTCAATTAAGAATATTTTTTGTGATAAATTACCTGCCACAATCTCAAGGACCCAGATGTATAAATGCAATTATCTGGTACTCTGTATCTTGCATGATTGTCAAGGTTAATTTACCACTATGACTTAGCCAATTTTTATCTTGTTCTTTCAGTGTCAAAACTCTGGAGGAAATGAAAACTCAGTGGGATCAGTTTGGAGCTGGGTTTGAGACCTTTTCCTTGTGGATATCTGACAAGGAGAAGCAGCTGGATGTACTGAAATCTTCTACTCTGCCTCTTGAGCAGCAGATCAACACAGTAAAGGTACAGTAGTGTGTATTATAAAGCTACAGCTATCTTACACCATCCCCTAGTCTGACTCACAGGATGTAGACTGTGGTTATAATATATATATATATATATATATAGTCTTGCATAGTCTGACCAATCTCCACACTTTGTTTTAGTGCTATGTGTAAACGAACAACTCCAAGCTAACAACCTACACGCTAAGAAATCTTTTCAAGGCCCCATGAAACGGAAGTTGGAGCATCTTTTGTGTCTGTACTGTGACGTATTCCCAGGGCAAACAGAATATTTTAGCCATGTACAGTTAAAAGAGGGCTTTAAATAAACTCTTTCATATTTGATTTGACTGCTAAAGAGTGGCCAGGCTTTAAGTTTAGCATGATGCGGAGCTACAACAGACTATTGGCTCCACACAAACCTCAGGTTAGATCAAAAGGAGAACTAGGGAGTGATGAATGAATTAGACTTAACCACATTGTTTTGGAAATGAGAACAAAGGTTTTGCTCACAAATATCTCTTCCTATCTCTTTTTGTATTGCCCTGTTGGTTACACAATTGGTGAAGTGCGGTTTTATATGACCAGTGTGGCTAGCCATTTGCCCAAAGTCTCATTTGATTAGATTAACTTTTGTAAAAGCCTGAGCGCAGGATGAGCCATCAAACATTTGAAACCATTTTACCTTGTTTTACAGAAGGAGAAGAGTCATATATTTGACAAAAAACAAGAGATAAATGAGCAATTAACACAGGGGCACAGGATTAAAACTGGAAAAATGAAGTTTTACATTTAACCAGGACTTTAATGTTTTATGTGGCGTTTTCTTTTGCAGGAATTTGACCAGTTTAGTGCCAGGGCTTCCCTTCCCACGTGCAAATGTTCCACAAAAAAAAGTTCCCTCTAGACACTATTTTGAAAGAGCACCATCACTGCATCTGAGCTTAGTGCCGCCCAAGACAATAATGACTGGTTTAAAGAAATACAAACAAGCCAGAGCGTTTAATACCTTAATCCAGAATTATGATGGGTTCAGCCAGACCCTTCTCCAGCGCCAGATAGGTCTGGCTATGTGGGACTTATCATGCCCCAACAGTAACCTTAGCCAAGACAAGTCCGTGTTAAGGAGCCATTGGTGTTAGAATGCTACAGCGCAAGCTTTCTTTGCATGAGTGCTGACGCACTGTCTCTGTTTTAACACCTGCATCAGCCCTCTGTCTTCAACACAAATAGAGAAGAGGAACTGTTCATGAAGGCTGTGGTTGGTGTTTGACTTTGCAGTTTCAGTGCTGACTGACAACCTCTAACTGTCACGAAATACTAATTAGACACTCGTTTGCTTTTAGGATGCGATGTAGTGGTCTGTACACACTATGAGTGGCTAAGCTAAAGTGTTGTCAGCTACATTGTCGCCAAGTTGCCGGTGAAGTGTTCCTTAAACGCTCGTTGACAGAGTTGTGCTGTGTTCATACTACCGGTGACAAAGCAACAGGTCACAAACATATGACTGGTTGATGCTTTACAGCGTCATTGGAGTGCTGAAAAAAGTTGAGGCCAGTTCAACTTTGATTTGTAGCTTGTCATACCTGTCACACTGCGACAAGGCATCAGTTTATAGCTTCATGTTATTCGCTTCCATTGAAAATGGCTTGTTGCCTGTTGCTTTTTCGTTGGTACTCTCAACAGCATGACTCTTTAGTAAGTAAGCCTATATGTAAGCACTTGTGTTTTTGACAGCTCTCATTATTATTTTCCCTATTCACCATACATACACCAAGAATATGTTTTCATTTGTTTTGGTTGTGCTTGTAACGGTTGTGCTTGTGTTTGGGAAGTTCAATGGGCCAAAGTAGCCAAACCTGGATACTGTTTATTTAACTACACTGAATGCTTCCTCTTCATGTCCAACAAAACTCCACAGAGCTTCACCTCCAATTTTATTGTTTTGCACATGCAGGCTGTTGGTGCAGAGCTTCAGGAGCGAGCTGAGGTTCCTTGTAAGCTGGAGACAGATTCCCAGGCTCTAGCCCAGTTTGTATCCTCAGGGGAGGCGGCTCGCATCAAGGCCCGTCTGACCCAAATCGGCAGGTACTGGGAGGAGCTGAAGGAAAGCGTACAGCAGCTTGATGGACAGCTGGAGGAGAGCTCGTCTCACCAGCAGAAGTTTAAAATTACCCTTGGGGAGGTAAATAAGCTTGTGGATACTTAGTGTATTTTTTTTAGAATATCGCAAAAGCATACAGAATTTGATCTTGTTTCTCTCTTAGGTGCAAACATCTCTCAGTGAGCTTCATACAAAACTGCAACATCCTGTCAAATCCTGCACCTCCTCATCAGAGACCTACAAAGCTCTTCAGAGCCACATGGTATTTAGTTGTTTTTATCTTTGAAAATACTACACTTATAAAGAAACGTAAAGTAGTAAAAATAAACTGCAAAGCATAATTCAGTACCAGCCATCATCCAGCTCACAGTTAATGCTGTGTGGGTCACTGTCTTGTGTTTTTGTTGTTCCCTAGGATGTCTGTCAGCATCAGGAGAAGCTGAAGGGAACCTTGCTGTCGCTGTCAGCCGGTGCCCGCAGACTCAGTGACAGAGAGCAAGCAGAGAGGACAGTGACAGAGCTAAACAACAGCTATGACCAAAACATACAGCAAGCAAAGGACAAACAAAGCATGCTGGAAAACCTGCTTTCCCTTTGGCAAAGGTAAGAGCTATCTAACAGATTAATTTAATATATGTAGGATTTTGATATCATGTGAATAAAAGCAATGTTAATAGATAAATGGGGTCACTGGCTTATCCTGTATGGTAGATACAGTATGAAGTGGTGAAAGTGATGTAAACAGTGTAAGCTGAAAAATAAATCTGAGACACCAGTGTTTTTGTTGCTGTGTTTCAGGTATGAGAAACAGCATTCAACTTTTGTTTCCTGCTTGGAAAGAAGTGAATCTGCATCTAAACCGGAGAGTCATTATCTGTCAGCTGACAAGGTCAAGCTCCACACAGAGCTACAAGATTTACAGGTACAATACATATGCACATAAGCAAGCGTTAACCTTAAACTAATTTGCAAATGAATAAATAGATGAATAAATGGTTAAAAATAAATGGTCCTTGGTAAGGATCTGTTTTTTGTTTTTTGTTTTTTTTAAAGAAATGTATCTTTCTCTTGCAGGCCTTGCACTCTGAAGTCCAGTCTCTCCAGCCCGCTCACGCTGAATTAGTTTCTTTGGGGAAATCTTTGTGTCCGACTGCACCAGAAGACAGAGTGAAGCAGCTGAATGATGAGCTGGAGACCCTGCAGAGGAGACTGCATGTTCAAAATGAAGTCCTCCCTCAAAGGTAAGATGATCAAACACAAAACCTTTACTCTATTTTTTATTCAGGTCACACATACACATGCTGTTCCAAGGACCCGTCTAATGAAACAGGCCCAGCATAGTCAGTCTATTGTTATTTACAACTGTTTCACAAACCTAGATATTGGTGGAAGTCCTAAAGCTGGTTATCACACGAGTGTTTACACATGAAGGAGATGACAACAACTTAATTTGTCATACATCATTGTATTAAGAGCTGCAAATTGGATATAATATAGAAATATTTATCCCATGTGGAGTTTGTCCTGCAGCTGCAAAATGTAACATGACTCCACAATGTAAATGTATATAGAATACAAGTAGATTTTAGAGTATGTCAGTACCCTGACTCACACAAATGTATTCAGTATGTACGACACACCACAGATTAATGATACACAGTTAAATATAGTGTATCAGTGAGGGAACATAATGTGTGTGAATTTTTTTTTTTTAAATGTGTGTGGCTAACTTCATCCTACATGTAATAAAACAATATTGTACAAAAGCTAGTTAAAGCAAGTCTTGTCTGCACTGATTTGACTCACTGTACTGCCATTTGTTCCCCAGAATCAAAGAGCTTCAGAGCCACCTCTCACTGGTGGAGCAGTTTGACCAGGCCCTGCTCAAATTCTCCCAGTGGAGTGAGACCATGCTCTCCAGTCTGCACTCAGCCTCTCAAGTCAACATCAGCAACCTGCAGTCTGCCACTGCAAAAGTAAAGGTAAGAACCACACAGTCATTGTTCTTTCGTTCATGCATGCAGGGTGCTGCTCCTTTCAGAAGCCACTGAGTCATTTGGTCAATGAATAGCATCTTGCTTAAGAGTGTAACTGATCCTCTATCAATTACCTTTTACAGGAGACCCAGGTGGCCTTACAGAAGCAGTCCAGTGTGAAACAGAGCTTGGAGCAGCAGACCGAGAAGCTCTGTCAGTTCTGTGAGCCTAGTGATGCCCAGCTCCTCCGCAGCAAAGCAGACGGCTGTCTGCAGCCTTATGTGGAGGCCCAGAACATAGCTGAGCTCCAGTTAGAGTGCCTTGAAAGGCTTGAGGCTTTCCTGCAGACCCACGGTGTGGCAGCAGGGGTGTTGCGGGGTCTGAAGCAGACTGTGGAGAGTGCTGGGAGCTGGGACCGTGGAAGAGTAGAGGAGCTGCAGCAAGAGCTGGCCACTATTGTCCCAGACATAAGCCAGCTCGAGACTCTAGCCGTCAATCTGGACAGCAGCCTCTGCAAAGGCCATCTCCACATTGGTGCTGATGAGGGCTCTCGTAAGTCATGCCGCATGCTGGCTGATTCACTCAGTGCTGAGCTGGATGCAGTGAGGAACTTGCTAGGTACGAAGCAGAGTGAAGCAGAGGCTCTTGGGGCCCTGTGGACCTCATTTAGACAGCGTAAAGAGCAACTGCTCAAAGCTGTGGAGGACATTGAAGAAAAAGCTGACCACCAGAGCTTCAAAGAGCCCAGCCTGCACGCACTACAGCAGAGGTAAGGTGGTATCAGATAAATATTTCTATTCATTTTGTGCTAGTACTATGGGAGAATGTTCAACAGCAACATTTTATCCCTCTGTGTGTCAGGCTACGGTTCTTTAATCAGCTGGAGGATGAGCTACAGTCACACCAGCATGAGGAGCAGTGGCTGAGGGACAAGGGCAACCAGCTGGCCCAGAGAGATGCAGAGCTGGCCGGGGAGGTGCTGAGGGAAATCAGTCTGCTGGAGACCACATGGGAGGACACCAAGAAGCTCATCACAGAGAGGTACGGATAGAAAGGAAGAGGCTTTTTCCACGCTACTGAGTCAGGAAATACTGCATTATCAAAAAATGCGTGGTAAAAGCTAAAGACAAGACTTAAAACAAAAGCCAGTAATCAATACTGAGATGAAATACTGATGAAAAAACATCTTGCTGCGAGAAAGAGTCAGTGAGTAGGCCTTTTCTTTTTGCAGATGTAATTGTAAAAAGATGTTATGAAACACACTGGCAGAAAAACATTGTTACACTCACTCCTGTTTCGATTGTTTCAAGTTTGTTGCACTGGTGACCACACGGTAAAATTATTATGTATTGATTTCTAACACTCCAAGAGTTTGTTTTATTATATTTGTATTTTTTCATATTCATTTTCTTTTTTTATGCAGTTTATTCTGTGTTTACTGCATGTTATGTTTACAGTGCACGTGCATATGATCTCTTTTGACAGACAGGAGCAGTGCAATGTCCTCGTTGAGCTGATGAGAGAATACCAAACCCTGAAAACCTCCATCAGCAGCATTATTGAGAGCACCGAACCTCTGGTTGACATCAGCGCTGTTTTAAAGGACCATGAGGAAACCAGGAGGTCACTCACCAAGGTCAGGTCAAATTATTATTTGATCTTTTTTTTTTTTTTTTGGAATTAAACTGCTCATTATACACATTTAGACAAAAAGAAATTCTTGGTTTTGTCTTTATAATAAGTCATCAGAATGCTTAGAAGATTTGCTGTCTTTACTCCATTTATAGCACGAGGCAGTGAAGATAGAGATGGCGAGCAAGCAGCATGAACTGGACCAGTTTTCCAGTAAAGGAAAACAACTGGTCATTGAACTGAAGAAGATCCCTGAGTGTAACGCTCAAATGATGAAAAAGGATATGGAGACACTTGTTGACCAGTGGCTGGATGTAAGTCGACTTAATGGGTTGCTACAACTTGATATGTCATTGATATGCTTTTAATAGTTTTTGGACAAAAACTGAGTGTTTATGGCACAGAGGAGTGAGCTATATTATGCTTTGGCTACACAGGCAATATTTCATAGGATTCATTTATTGCTGGTTTTGTTTTTTATGGGATTTGTTGCATTAGCAGTGCAATATAATATATAACATTTTAGCTCAGTGTCAGACACACTACAGAGAGTAAATATTTGTCACTTGTGATTTAATCCACCTCTCAGGTGTCTGAGAAGATAGACGAGAACATTGATCGGCTGAACCAGAGTTTGACACTGTGGGAGGATGTGCGTAAAATCAGCGAGGACACTGAGAGCTGGACGAGCAGCTGTGTGATTGAACTGAACGAGAGCCTGAACAACCTCAATGACAGTCAGAAGGTGTCGGCACGGCTCTCCACATTACAGGTGAGAGTTCTGATGTCATGTATTTGGTTTACCGCCTTTGCTTTATTGTGGGTTTCAGCATAGGACAGTGTTTACCAAAAAAATCACTATACAGTAGGTACCATGGCCCTGTCTGGTAATCAAAGACACAGCTAGTGCACTCAAACTGCTTGACATAACTCTTAGCTTTCTGCTTTAAATAACAAAAGTGCTTGAAAACATACTCACACTATGCAGCCATCTCAGAGGGTGTGTAATACATGCTTTTGTAATCTTAATCATCCACAGGGGGAGATGTGCGAAAAGGAGCAGAAACTTGAAACCCTGCAGAGCAAAGTATCAGAACTGAAGAAGTGCACTCAGTGTCAAGAGACCCCTGCTAAATTACAGGTACTAAAGATGATTATAATTGTTTTTTTTCCTGAATAGTTAATACTGTGATTCACAAGTGACACTTCATTAGCACAGACATCAACTCTGACCCTGCAGAAGAAGTAGGTCCTCCTCTCCATATATATGTGCATCACCCATAATTTGTATTCTGCATGCATCAGGTGCTGGAGAATGACCTTCGTAAAAAGATCAGCACTGTTCAGAAGCTCCACGAGCAGGCCAGGGGAAACCTCATGGATTTCACTTCCCAAAGGAAACAGCTGGAAGACTACATCTCACAGATGTCTGCATGGCTGAAAAGTATGGAGGATTCCCTTGTTTCTTCTCCCACTGGATCAGATCCTGAGGACATCTGCAGAGTGAAGGTACATCCTAAATAACAATGACATAGAGCGCTGCAGGAATGAGTCCTAAATCCTGGAAATGAGTCAGCATTTTTCCACCCCTGGTTCCCTCGTTTAAAAGTCAGTGGGTTTTTTTCGGTTGGATGCCTGAAATAATGTCTGTGGTTAACACAAGCTAAAGCAGCTTTTATGTTTTGTTCTACAACATAAAATACATCAGTAAATATTGCACTTTTGGATTTTGGAGCTTTAAGGTGTCTTAAAAAAGTTGTTAACAAGTGGCTAGATGAAACTACAGAACTTCATCTTGCCCAACATGGCTTTACAGTCTCGTTGCGTGGTGACATTGAAGTCATGTGACCATAGTGTAGTTGATTTATAGCTAATATATATATATATATACTACTATATATATATATATATATATATATATATATATAACATTAGCTTTTTACTTCTGATGATTGCCTCTCCACTTCAAAAATCATAAAAGTGGTGTTCATTTGTGAAGATTATCTTGCTGAACAAAACGTGCAAGTGTCATAAACTTAAGTGTGCCAAACAGCTTATTTTCCGCAATAATCCAAAATCCAATGGAAAAATCCTGTAGGCTTTTTGACGATGAAACCAGGGCGATGCTAACTTACCTGTTTGTGCCTGCAGCACTCTACTGTTGGTGAAACAGATAGACAACCCCTCTTCCCTTGCACAGAACACGAGACTAATGAACTAAACCGTATTTTTAACCATGTTTTAAAGGATCTTCAGAAAGAGCTGCAAAATCAGCAGGGGAGCATCGATTCCACGAGGGAGAGCCTCAACACCCTGTGTAGAAAATATCCCTCAGAGGAGCTGGCTGGTTTGGGTTCAGCTCTCACAGACCTCATCAAGACTTATGAGTCTGTGAACCAGCTTTCTGCCAGGACGCTGGCGTCACTGCAGAACTGTCTTCAGCAGCAGTTCAATGGTGAGAATCTGAAAAATATCTGTATAACGTGTAGTTTTACTCAGTGGTCATTTAATGCAGTAGCTTACAAGGTTCTTATGTGTTCTTATGTACAATACATCGAACTATTGCACTACATCCTGTTTCTCTAAGCAGATCCTTTCTGTAGACTCCTATTAATTTCTAGGAGTGGGGGAAAAAATGAATTCTCAGATGCACTGCGATTCTCTCTTGACGGATTATGGCTCGATGCAGAAAAGTGAATTATTAGAAAATAAAAACCCTATTCTCAACGTTATGATCACTGGGAAGCATTTTGCAAACGTAACAAATTTATATGATGGACAACGTGGACATCACTGCATGGTATTGACATTCCCTACATTTCCGGTCCACATATCTCTTCCAGTTGTTGCCGTTATTGTATTAATAAAAAGTAATGGAAGTAAAATAATCTGTTTATTTTAATTATGGATCATCACAAATACACTATGTTTTAAAGTAGCAAGTAGTCACACAGTGAGGAAAAAAAGTAGGAATAGAAATCAAAAATTTTGATGCATCAAGATTCATCAATAATCCTTTTATAAATGCATCGTAGCTGTTTGAATCAGAATTTAATCAAATGTGAGGTGCCAAGAGATTCCCACCCCTATTAATTTCTTGCTTTTTGATGAGAAGCCTCATATAGTGACCACTGAGTGTAAAATTATTTCTGCTTTAGCAAGGAAAAACTGATCTGAAACTTTAATCTACACCAGATACATGAATTCTCTTTCTTCCCTTGCCTTCTCAGATCTGGTTCAGGAGTTCCATCGTTGGCTCTCAGAACAGAGGGAGATAGTGAAAGAGTGCTCTGACAGATCTGGAGACACTCAGATTGTGGAACGCAAACTGCAGAAACTGAAGGTAAAACTGATGCTACACTGAAATAGCTTGAGTCACTAAATCATCGTCTTTGATTGGGATGAGAGTAGAATTTGGGATGTGCTCTTATCTACAACTGGTGAAATGAAAGAGTCTTGATTCAACAACATTCTACGTGCTAGGAGTTACAAATTCAAAGCTAAATGTGATGTGGGTTATCTGTCAGGGCGCCATGGACCGTGTAGAAGAGGGAGAGGTACGTCTTACTCAGGTCTGTGAGGAAGGAGAGAAGCTCCTACTCCATCTTCCCAAAGCCAGCGCTGGGCAAGTCCAGCAGCACCTTTCCTCCATCCAGCAGGACTGGGACAGCTTTGTGGAGCAGTGCAGGCAGAACCAGCAGATTCTGGAAGACAGTGCATCGCTCATGAAGGGGTAAAAGACTCACACAAACCACTTCTGTAATGCACTGTGTTGCCAGGCAGCTATTTAACATTGCTTTGTAAATTCCTGGTAGGTTTGAGGGTCGTCTCAAGAAGCTCAGGTGGTGGCTGGAGCACATGGAAAAGAGGATGACCACAGATCTGCTCGAAGCCAAGCAGCGTGGTCCGGAGAAGGCTGTGCTCGAGCAAGTGGAGGAATATCTGCAGGAAGTGCTCAAAGAAAGGTACGGAATCTGTTTCAAGTCTGTGTATTTATCAAGAAAAGAAAATGGATGTTAAATGTTTTTTTTCCTTCTTCGCAGGGATTCATTTGAACGCCTATGTCAGGAGGGCCAGGCTCTAAATGAAGGCGGGAGAGGCGATGGTAGTGAGACGAGAGTGTCCGCTCAGCTGCAGTCACAGCACCAGGCCTTACTGAGACGTGTGAGAGAAAGGCTGCGCAGCTGCCAGCTCACATTACAGGAGCAACAGGCCTTTGAAGAGACACTGCAGACTACCTGGATGTGGCTTAACGGGGTCCAGGAGCGCCTGGCATCACTCAACAGCACAGTTGGCAATAAAGAGACTCTGGAGAAAAGACTAGGTCTTGTACAGGTCAGTGCATATTGCATTCTAAAAACAATGTTCTTTGAATTTGTGATGTTTTCTGGACACATTTAGAAACACAGAGATGATCTTGATGATCCTGTCCGCACCTCTTTCTTGCTCTTCGTTTGCTATGCATGCAGGATATCCTGCTAATGAAGGGTGAAGGTGAGGTGAAGCTCAACATGACCGTAGGAAAAGGAGAACAGGTCCTGAAGCACAACAGAATGGAGGGACAGGAGGCCATTTGCTCACAGTTACAGAACCTGAAGGATGCCTGGGCCAACATGTTGATGACCTCCATGAGTTGCCACAGGTAGGAAATATGTTTTCAGAGCACTGGTAACACCCACTGACGCCATAGTTCATAATCACAGGTAAACGTTTTTCATTTCTTATAAATGTTATTATTGTTTACAGTCGTCTGGAGTGGACGGTGGCCCAGTGGACCAGCTTTCAGGAGAGTAAGAGCCAGCTACAGCAGTGGATGGAGTCAGTGGAGCAGGAGGTGGGGATGACTCTGCCTCAGCAGCCAGGCCTCAAGGAGAAGTCCGCTTTGCTGGAGCGCTTCAGGGCCATCCAAGCTGATGTGGACGCTCATGCGACAGCACTGTCACGCCTGACAGATAAAGCTGTGGAGATGCACGAAAAAACTGGCGACCAGACGTTTGGACCGGAGTCGAGGGCAGAGCTCAATGCACACTTCGCTGATATCTCAGCTGTTGTCAAGGTGATCTAAATACAGGCACAGATTTTTGTTGTAAGGTGGTCTGGGTAGCCACATTGTTGCCCAAACTGAGAGACTGGTTATATTAGGAGATATGAGACAAAATATTAACATATTAAATTGACTATAACTGTGAGTGAACATGCAAACTTTAAAGGTTGCAAACTCCCATCCCACAAACCCTCAAAAAAATATAATAAAATGTTTGCAAAAACTCACAGTCATATTTAGCCAGTATTTGATAGTTGGTGCTCACATTGTCTTTTCCTTCCACACAGGGTAAAGTACAGTCCATGCAGAGCATTGTGTCTGAGCATGAGCAGTATCTTGATGCTGTGAGAGACTTCAATGACTGGCTGATTTCAGCAAAAGAGGAGCTCCAGCGCTGGTCCGACCTGTCAGGAGACTCAGTCTCCATTAAAAGGAAGCTTTCCAAGGTGCAGGTAAGGAACCTTAAAATGTTATAGTTCAGGCTCCTGGTTACATCTAGCTGAGAGATGTTCATCCTCCAAAGAGGATCATATTTGCTCCAGGATCTTCTCTCAGTCGCTTGTTGCCGGAATACCTCCACGAGGAGGCACCTGGGAGGCATCTTACCAGTTGTTAAAACCAGTTCAGCTGGCTCCTCCTCCTCCATTGTAATAAATTTTAAACCCAACCACCCAATCATTTCTGCCATATGTGGCAACATTTTCTATCTTTTGGTCACAATCGAGAGTTCTTAACCCTAATTAGTTAAGTATGATTCGGCTTTTTTGTGTACGATAAGATAGAAATGAATTTATTCAGAGTGAAAGTGCTGCACTGCAGTTGCAATAATAAAAAGTTGAAAGAGTGCAGATACTAATATCTAATAGCCTAAAATAATATAACAGTGGGTGAGGAATATAAAACTAGATAATCCTAAAGTGCAAATAAGATGCAATCCAATGTATACAAAATAAACAATGACAAAGACAGGTTACTATGTGTGTATTTTCTTTGTGACTGTCAGTTATGAGCTTTGCCGTTTCAGGGGGTTTGATTAGAGAAACAGCAAACAAGAAAACAGTTTTGAAATGGCTGGTTCCATGGGTGCACAAACTTAATAACTAATATGTTTTTATTGGACGGATGACAATTGTGATTCTTTTTGCTTTTTCCAGGAGTTGCTTGATTCTAAGCAGCGAGGCAGAGAGAGGCTAAACCGGGTTCAAAGATGTGGGGCAGTGTCAAGAGATCACACCGGCTCAGGGGGCTATGAGGCTATGGAGCGAGAGGAAGCAGCCCTCTTGTCTTCATGGGACCAGTGGGAACGTGGAGCACTGCAGACACGAGCCAGTCTGGAGACTGCTCTCTCCCAGATAGCCAGCTCTGAACAGGAGTTCAGCAGCCTGTCAGTACAGCTGGAGCAGGACCTGCACGACTTCAACCGCCAGCTCAAGGACTGGCGCCTGCGGTTGGTTCATGCAGAGAGAAATAATGAAGGAGAGGAGGCTGTTAAAGGCTGGCAGATAGCAAAGGTAGGTCTCGACTTATTTTTATGATAAAATAATAACAATAATATGCCTCCATTAGTTGGAAACAAGCAATGGTTGCAGTAGATGACTGATGTGTGTGAAATCCTAATGTTAATGAATTGTTGTGGTTGGTTATTTGTTTTCCACACAGGACACTTTAGAGGAGCTTGTCAAAGCTGAGCCCGTGTCTGATAGTCTGAAGACTCATCTCAATGATCTGTGTCGATTCTCCAGAGACATGGGCACACAGTCTGAGAGAGTGTCTGCTCTCATTAAGGAATACAACAGGTGAGAAAGGTGTAAATATGAAGCACAATAGTGGGAAAACTATAGCCACATTACATACAACCATGGGTATTATGTTTTTTTTCCATAGAATTACACAGGATCTGTTGTAGAACTGTACACCAGGAGTGACCAGAATTAATTAGTAATTGATTTACAATGATACATGCTGAATGTCGAAACATCTTTTTCTTCTGCCTGACTTGTTTCTAGCCTGAGCCTCCAAGCGTCAAGGGAGTGCCAGAGCAAAGAGAAGCTGCTGGAACAAGGTTTCCGCTCAGTCTTCAGAGAGTTCCAGCAATGGCTGGTCAATGCCAAGATCAACACGGCCAAGTGCTTTGACGTGCCTCAAAATCTCAACGAGGCTTCATCTAGCCTGCAGAAGATTCAGGTACAGCACTCAAAGTCAAATGTCATGGAACATTACCATTGAGGGTACCAACACAGTGTGCTTTTAATTTGTCAGTGTGTTTAAATACAGAATATAACTGTGACTAACTGTGGCTGTGGCTTACAAAATGGAGCCTTGTGGTATTCAGAAAGGCACAGAAGTAACTCACTGTCACGTTTCATAGACCCTCCAGTCATGTTTGTGTATCTCTCACAGTCAGCAGTCCATATAAACATTTCCTGCTCATTCAGTCTAAATACAACAACGCTGAGCTCTGCATCCTCACCGCTACACTGCTGTCTGCTATCAGATATTTGACTCTCGCCGCTTCAGTCATGCGTGAATTCTGAATGTTTTTAAATTATGGTTATGTTTGATAAATGTGTATCTCAGGTTCTGTCAGAGGGGTGTTGTGAGCTCAGGAACAGCTTGCCAAAGATGATTTGTCCAATACTGCCAAACTAAAATGCATGTTGTTGCAGTAAATTGTTAAAACATTGGTGTGTGTGTCCTGACTGAACTGAAAGATCACTACTTGCTTGAGTTATCATCTCATCTCTTCTTCTCTCCTCAGGAGTTTCTAGGTGACAGAGATCAGGGTCAGTCAAAGCTGAATGCTGTGGTTGTGAACGGTGAGCTCGTGTGCAGCACGGCAGCTAAAGACAAAGTTGATGCAGTTCGGGCTAAGCTGAACACTGCCAGAGAGGACTGGAAAAACATGATGACCAGCCTGCACAACAGAGAGACAAGTCTACAAGTAAGCACCTACTAAATGTCCCATCTCACCAATCGGAGGCCGTTATACAAATACAGTATTAATCATTAATCAATTAAGGGGATGATTTTGGGCTATTTTGCATCCATAACATGTCTTCTTTCAGACCAGTGGAAAGAAAACATTCAAAATACAAATCTAGGTGTATTTTTAGTTGAGATTTCTGTTGTAGAAATGTATGCAATGTAGTGTTNGGCGTTTGTGTGCATAATTGAGTAAAATAAATTAACTAAATTAATGAATTGAATCAGTTTCAAAGTACCGGTATTTTCCGAATGCAGTATAGTACCGTTTGGAATACTCTAGTACCGCGGTACTATTTTAGTACCGGTATACCGTGCAACACTAATGCAAAGGTTCATATTTATTCAGAAAATGCCTCGTGTGTATTTAAACATAACATTTCTGAAATCTTGTAATACAATAATAGTTAATTTAAGCACTCAACTGGAAATATTTCATGGTGATACTTTTAATATTTACCCTATTCACTTGTAGTATCTTTTTGGTCTAAAAATGTATGGGATTTTATACATACAATGCATATATTTAAAGGCCATTTCTTAAGATTTGTTTTTTTTGTCATCCTCTAGAACAGAAATATCCACTTCAGTAGCACTTAAACCAAACTTTCCAGTTTAATTCCTATTTATATTCTGAAGGTTTTCACGGAGAGGTTTGTTCATATGTCCTCAGGAGCCTGATTAAAGTAACATTTTATTCATATAACATGGTGAAAATTGATTGTTTTAATGGCTGTTGACAGTATTTCCTGATTTATGGGATAATGAAAAGAGATATCCAGAATTCCCGCTGTAAAAACCCTTGACTCTAATATGTTAACAAAATGAAACAATTTTGAACCTTGCTTCATCCAATGTTTAGATCTCTCTTGTGGAATTTTATGCAAATTAAAACATTATTTGATTAGATAATGCCTCATTTACATATTTGAACATTAAGTTAAGAAAACTTGAAATACAAAACAATAATTGTCTTAATGTAAGTAATGAGTCGTGGTGATATCTATTAGCTAGAAGTTTTACCCCACTCATCTGTTGTGTCTCCCCGTAATTGATGTAATACAAAGTCACAGGAACATCTAAACAGTCTCTTTATATCATCTTGTGTTTCAGAACATTTTGTCTCAGATGAAAGATTTTGAGGCGAGTGCCGAGCCTCTACAGGAGTGCCTGAACGCCACCGAGCTGGCTGTACAAGAGAGCAGCACAAGGCTTCACGATCTCACAGCCAAGAAACAGGAACTTCACAAGCTCCAGGTACTAGTGTCCGCTGAGTTTGGAACACCGCTCATGTTCAAGACCACTCGTGCAAATGCAACAACCACTCAGTGCTTGAGTGCCAACATGACTTCCTGTCATTTGCAGATCTCACCATTCCAGCTATATAGCAGTGTTTTAGCCTTGCTATTACTTTGTTTTAGCAAGCATTGCCAACAGCTTATACTAACTGCCAGTTGCTTTTATAATCTTTCTGCTTTGCTACCTTCACCTGTCCTTAACAGTGTCTATCATATATTAATACTTGCCTTATTTGTAAAGTTGCTTTCAGAATAAATGTGTAAAATTGTCTAGCATCAGTTTCCAGAGGCCTTGATTGCACGCCATGACCACCAAGAGCATTACCAACAGTAACAATGGCCAAATGTCTCATCCTTCTTTTTGCCATGTTGCCATCTCTAACCTCTCAGTCTGTGTCTGAATTTCTTATGTCTGTGTCTCGGCTCGCATGCCTCTTTGATAACCTGCTTGTGCTCTTCCAGTCTGTGCTTGAGGAGTTAGCCTCTCACGAGATTCAGCTCAACAAGCTGAAAGAGAAGGCCCAGCTGCTGTGGGATGAACACGCGGCCGGCAAGGGTTTTGTGCACCGTGTCTCGCAGCTCTCTGCTCAGTACCTAGCTTTAACCAACCTGACCAAGGTACAGTAATGCCTCCCAATCTGCTTATGCACTGGGGCTTTTCTGGGGGTAGAGCCGGAGAGGAGACAGAGGCACTAGACTGGATCGAGCTCTGACTTAATGTTATTTTACAGTGATAAACAGTGAAGGTACTAACTCACCATGATTAAACACTAATTTCTTTCTTTTGTTACTGTAAGTCTTATATACAGAGTATGCAAGCTAATTTTCTTTATCTTTTTGTACTAAATCTTTATTAGTCATCAAAGACTCTGCTTGTAAAATAATCAGGTTGAGCTGTGAATTCACTTTCTGAAACCGATAGTAGTCACTTTCTGGTTGTGTGCTGCTTTGTGGATCTGCAGGAGAAGGCATCACGGATCGAACGAATCGCCACTGAGCACCAGCTTTTCTCCCAAGGACTGAAGGAGCTGCAGAACTGGGTGGCCGACACCAGCCACATGCTGCAGACTTACTGTGCCCCCACTGCTGACAAAAATGTTCTTGATAGCAGGATGATCAAGCTGGAGGTATAAAAAAAATCACAGGCAGTTTTCAGATTTCAGTTTATAATTTGAATACACATTATAGGAGTGTATTAAACGCAGGTGTCATTGTTTCAACAGGCCTTGCTGACTGCTCGTCAGGAGAAGGAGATCCAGCTGAAGATGCTGATCACAAGAGGAGAGTCGGTGCAGAGAAACACCTCAGCTGACGGAGTGCCTGTACTCCAGAAACAAATACAGGAGTTAAAGGATTCCTGGGATGCTCTGCTCTCCGCCTCAATCCAGTGCAAAAGGTTAGTTCTTTGCCACAACAAACACTGCTTAAAGAAATACTTAAAGGATTTTCAACCAGATTTGTTTCATAATTATGTGGCTATTATGTGTAGCTGAAGCATGTATTGGTCCGGTGCAGTGCATTCTGGAACTTGTAGGTTTTCTACATCTTGAGCAAAAGCAAATGCCACAGCCCGTTGTCTCTGTTTTCTCTGGTCATGTTGCACTGATTTCAAAACTATTTGCATCTTTATACTGTATAGACAGGCTAGTTTTATGAAGAGTACGTCTTTCCGGCAGAGAAATACTTCTTTAAGAATGTGTTTTGAACAGCTCTTTGGTAGTTTCACAGCAACAGTAGTGTTCGCAAAAGGTTTTTCCCAAACTTTTAACTGTAAAAAGCGCCAAGTGTACACAGTGTCTCAGTGCTGTTACGACTATTTTTTGCCAGATCCTGTATTTCTGATAGTGCTACATCTACCACATCACTGACTGACTTTGTTCTCTTTTCAATCAACAGTCAGCTGGAGGGTTCCCTGTCTCAGTGGACCAGTTACCAGGAGGATGTCCGCCAGTTTGTGGCTTGGGTGGAGCGTGTGGAGGAGAGTCTAGACCCCACTGACAAACAGTGCCCAGAGATGAGAGACAAGACTGCTAATCTGAGCAAAGCCAAGGTACTGCAGTCGTATCTTACTGTAGACTGAAGTTCATTAAGACTTACAAATACAGAATACTTTGGAATTTCAAACTTTCATGAAAATGAGCAGTGTCTGGTTTAAAGTCCCATGAGCCATTTTACTACAGCAGACATAAACCAGAAACATTCAGTCTAATAATAGTGTACCTCTGTTGTTTCAGTTGCTGTATGAAGAAGTGCTCAGTCACAGCACCCTGCTGGACACCATCACTGCAAAGAGTGTCAGTATCTCTGAGAACTATGTCACTCAACTGGAGCTCCAAGATCTGCAGGAGCGCTATAACACCATCAAAGACAATGCCATGGTAATGAAAGCAGAATGTGCAGAATGAGCTTATTTGAAATCTATTTCAGTTTTAGTATTAGATCATTTGTCTTTGTGATGCTGTTTAAAAATAATAATAAAAGTGAGCAGTTTACAAAAAAGTGTCTGAAAGAATTTATCAGTAGAAAATCCAGGGAATTGAATGAATTGTAAAAATGTCAAAGCAATGGCCTCATATCCACAAAGATGTCAAAGACGAAGTCCAAATTAGTTAGCTCCCACATTACGACTGAAATCCTTTTCTTCATTGTTTCCTCAGAGAGCAGTAGGCAAAGCAGAGGAGCTGGTGAGAGCCCACCAGGAGTATCAGCGGGGCCTCCAAGCATTTGAGGACTGGCTGGAACAAGAACAAGAGAAACTTGGCTGCTACACCCAACTGGAGGGTGATGTTGATATGCTGGAGGAGACTCTGCAAAAGCTACAGGTCTGAAAATTCTCAGTGGGGGATGTAAATCAATGGAACATGAAATACTATTACTACAACTAGTACTGCTACTACATACATGTATTCAGCTGGTATGTTTTCTACAAGTTCAGAGAGCTGAAAGTGCTCAAACACATCTGTGTAACTACAGGAGCTGCAGCTGCACTGCACAGAGGGCCAAGCTCTGCTCAACACCCTGCTGGTCAGTCGAGAGCTGGTCATTCCCTGGGGCCTGCCTCAGATCGAAGACCGAGCGCTGGAGACTCTGCAGCAGGAGTGGAGGCTGTACCAGGCCCGGCTGGCGGACACCCGAGCTCAGCTCAACAGTGCTCTGGCCAAACTCCGGCAGATGGAGCAGAAGTTTCAGCGCCTCGACAGTTGGCTAAAGGGCATGGAGACCAAAGCACAACTGCGAAGCCACCGGCGGTCTGACCGCACCACCAAGGACGCTCAACTCCAGCTAATAAAGGTTAGTGTTACATGAACAGAAGCTGTGCACATGGGAATGTTTTGCACCGTTGTACAAGTCTGCATAATTATGCATAGCTTTCAGTGCTGTTCCAGTTGCTGTGACAACACTGACTTTAAATTAGTGCAGATCACTTCAGCCCCATCAGAATCAAATGATTGGTCTTGCAACAAGATAACTTGAATTTGAGGCAGTGTTGTTTTTAGCTGCGACCAGCAGCTCAACTGTAATTCGCTCTGTACCTGCCCAAACAATAAAGTGAAAGGAAGGAGGAATTATTGGAATAGTGATAAGTGTGAAGTTGTGTTTGTGTGAATGCATGATGAATGTGTGAATGCATGCTCGTACATAGTTGCAGCTATTTCTAATTTGCACTCTCAGGATTTCTGTCTAATGATTCTATTGGACTTTAATTGCATAAAGTGTTGCTCAGAAATATCTAATGGTCCTCGTTTGATCAGAGCTGGCAGGAGGAAGTGCTGGTTTACCAAGAGGAGATGGAGGGCCTCAGTCTCTTGGCTCAGCAGGTCCTGGATGAGACTCATATTAGCAGCCGGATCAGTTCCAGAGCCACTCAGATTACTGCCCGCTATCACGTCCTGCTTCTGCATTTACTGGTAACATCTCTTTGAACACAGCACACAGTATCACAGTAATACATAGCTGTGAATTATATATATATACCTATATAAAACACACACTACTTGTTAATGAATGCAGTGAGACCTTTGAAATGGACTCTTTAACCTGTACATTTTTGTCGTACACCTGTATTTTGACAGATAATTGGGAAGTTATAAGCAGTTTAACTAAGCTAAGCATTTTCCTCCCATGACTCTGTTGTTTCCTTTATGTTGCAGGACACAATCAAACAGCTCCAGGAGGAGGTGTCCTCCATTGAAGAGGCTCAGTGTGTCTTCAACACCTTCTCAGACTGGCTCAGCGCAGCTCAGAATAACTTCAGCACTGTGGCTATCAGTGTTGATGTAGTGGACCGCTTTGCTATGGAGAGAAAGATGAAAAAACTAGAGGTAGTTTCTCTAACATAGAACGCATGCTTTCTTCTATATTATTAACTGCTCTGTAAAGACCATTCATCATGTTTGACCTTCAATAAAATGTACATAAATACTCTAGCCTGACAAACTATTGCTCAGTTTCTAAGAAATGTTATCAGTTGAAATGCCAGCATTACCAGACTCAAAAATTTGATATCTGTTTAAGACTTAATAACACCATCTCATGTACCATTTAGGCTCTTCAGGCAGACATGGAGCAGGGTCACTCTTACCTGAAGACAATGAGAGAAAAGACAGAGCGAGCCATGGCATTCCTGGAGGAGCCCGAAGCAGAGCAGCTGAAGGAGGAGGTGGACAGCCGCCTCTTCCAGCTACAAGAGTTGATGGAAGCTCTGCGGACAGAGCATAGCTCCCTCGAGAAATGTATCTCACTCTCTAAAGACTTCATGGATAAATACAAGTCCCAGGCCCAATGGGTGATGGAGACCAAGAACCTTTTAGCATCAAGTGTGGAGCCTAAAGCTGAACTCTATCAGAAGAAGGCTCAGCTAGCAAAGTACAAGGTACTGTAACACTGGTTAATATTTTTTTTCTTGTGGAAATACATTGTAAATAAACTAAACAACTTTATCTGCAATATTTTGCTCTCTTTTCGTATACGCAGACAATCCAGCAAACAGTGCAGTCTCATGAATCAGCAGTGAAATCTGTCTTTGAGAAGGGAGAAGCCCTGCTTGATACAGTTCATGACCCCACTATAAGTGACAACATGAAAAAGCTGCAGGCTGACTACCAAGATCTCTGCTTAGCAGCTAAGGTATGAGCATTATATGACAGATGGCAGCTTACGGGAGAAATCTGAGTCAAGAAACCATAGCTTCTACTAATTATTAATGGTTTTTTTTACTGCATTGTGTGAGCAATCAAATTAAATGAAACAGACTTTTTAATTTAATGATTACATGTCGAACAACTAGATGAATCTCTGAGGTTTGCTGTGTTGTGTTTCAGACACAGGTCCAGAACCTCGTGGAGTGGGTGAAGGAGCATGAGGATTACAACAGTGAACTGCAAGAGGTTGAGAAGTGGCTCTTACAGATGTCCAGTAGACTGGTCACCTCAGACTCCATGCAGACCAGTGGTATGGAGATGGCAACTCAGCAACTTGCCCGACACAAGGTGACCATGACCATACTGTCCTTAAAAAAAAAATCACAATTTTTACTGCAATATTAGACACGCAGTTTATATTAATACATGACTTCAAAAAACTTTGAGTTTGCATGGATTCATTTTGGTAATCTGTATTTTCTTTGGGGTTTTTTGTTTTCTTTTCTTGAGAAAGCCAACCTTATATCCAGGAAACATTTTATCATCTCTTATACTTTTTTTAAACATGAAAAATAAAATAAAGTTAATCATGGTAGATATAAAATTACATGACAGGACTGATTTCTAGATACTGTGCATCGACCCCATACATATTTTTCCTTTTGAATTTTCCACACTCATAGTTTTGACACCAACTTCCTACCCAAATCTGCTTCATATGCTGGGATACATTTTTTGATCATTTCTATGTACAGCCCACCTGTATTTTCCCTTCTTATTGTTTGATCTAAATAATGTCTCCATTGTAAGTATCTGTAAAAGTCGTGATTGGTCCTGAGCTCCAAATATATCGTAGATCCCCTTTCCCAAGTTTTAAATCTGTTCATATCTGTTCTCTTTGGAATAAACTCTGAATCATAGTCAATCCATTGTAATACCCTCCAATGTGCTTTCAAGCTATTCTGTGTGATTTTTTCAATTCCATAGCTGTGACTCATCTCCTCTCTTAGATGTGGTAACCTTAAAACACCTAACTGTTCTTTTTCAGGCAATAATGGAGGAGATAGCCAGTTTTGAAGAGCGACTCACCAGCTTGAAGCAGAAAGGAGAAGGTCTCGTAGCCAGCTGTACAGACCAAGTTCAAGCAAAGATTAGTCAACAAGTCCAGGCTCACCAGCAGGGAACCAGAGATAGCTACTCTGCCATCTGCAGCACTGCCCAACGTGTGAGTAATACAAGACTGCAATGATCTTGTATCTTTTAGGAAACCTCTACATTTGATAGTTTTCAAAAATAAAAAAAGTTAGTTAAGGTCTTACCTCACCTTGTTCAACAGGTGTACCAGAGTCTGGACCGGGAGCTGCAGAAACACGTTAACCATCAGGACACTCTGCAGCAGAGCCAGACCTGGCTCTCCACAGTGCAGGAGGAGCTTCAGCTCAACGACCAGGGACCATCTGGTCTGCAGGAAGCTCTGAAGCAGGTAACTAACACTGTGCAATTTTGCCAGTGGTGGTGAGAAGTTATTTTTCTGTAATCTATTTTAATCAATTACTTTTGCACACACAGGTGAAGCACTACAGGGCCCTTCAGGAGCAGGCCAGCACCTACCTGGACCTGGTGTGCTCTGTGTGTGACCTGTCTGATGATGCTGTGAGAGTAACAGCTGCACAGGTCCAGCAGGTCAAACTCACGGTCAGTAGTCACTTCTTTGTCCATTGTACAACATAAAAGACATATTTTATTCATCTATGATAATTAGAGATTCATAATTACGATATAATTTTTGATGCAATATTGACACATCATTATATTAATTAAAATATTAATTTATCAGTCAGTATTATACAAGCAGCAGTGTGATTGCAGCTGTTCATCTTGAGTGGTGTAGAATGTGGGGTTTTTAATAATATACATTCAGTTCTTCAAGTATTGACTGTGGGAAGGTATAAATGTGTTTCTGCAGATAGAGGAAAGGATGTCCAGTGCACAGGAGCTCTCAGAGGGCTGGCGGGAGATCAAGGAACAGAAGCAAGACCTGACCGGCCTGTTCCAGGATATGGAGCAGCAGCTCCTCAGCCTCTCCAGACGGCCTGCAGAGTTGGAGACCAAGATAGCTCAAAACATGCTGTCACAAGCCAAGGTAGGGAGCAGTATCATTCATCCCTTGACAAGGCACACAGAGAGGAGCTCGTTCTTAAGCATCCCCATCATGTCTACATGTGTTTTTTACCTTAACTATACAGTACAGTGACTCTCAACATAATTTTGTCTGTGATTTTGTTATTATCTAATAATACTTTGGCTCAAGCTGAGAAAGGATTAAAGAGAGATCTGCTTATTGTTGAATTTGTGCTTACCATCCAATATACTGCTTATCACACAGGATTGCAGCCAACAACTGCAGTCTAAACAGAGCATCCTGACCAAGATGACAGAGACTGTGAGCAGATTGACTGGTGGCCAGGACTCTCCAGAACATGCAGAGCTCGACCGTCTGGGCCATTCCTGGCTGGAGCTCTGTCACCAGGCCAACAAGCTGCAGAGCCAGAGAGAGGAGGACCTACAGAGATCTAAAGAATACCATGACTGTATCACTGCAGTGGAGGCGCTGTTTGAACAGGTGTCCAAAGAGTGGGACAATCTGGCCAGGTGTGTTTGCACATCAAGGATACAGCAAAATTAGTCATCACATACTGCTTTGTACTGATTCTAATAATCTCCTGACAGGACCAAAGCCAATTAATTTTGTGTTAGGCTGCAGAAAAATAGCAGTTGTGCTGCTTATTGTCAATGTCCTCGTCATGGTTGTAATTCTTTCTACAAATTTCATTATTTTATATGACATAATACTGACCTCAGGCCCTTGCCATCACCTTGGGAACTAATTTTTAACATTCTTTCCAAGTTGAATTTCAGATCTCTAGAACAAAACAAACAATCTTTATTTTGTCATATTTCCACATAACATTTGTGTAAATTCTTTTTTTTAATGTTTTGTTGGTGTTACAGAACGGATGCTGAAAGTTCATCTCAGCATTTGGAGGCATTACGGAAGCTTGCAGTAACCCTAGAAGAACAAAAAGGCACTCTTGAGGACCTGAAGGAACAGAAACAAAAAGTCATCCAACATCTGAACTTAGACGACAAGGAGCTGGTAAAAGAGCAGATCAGCCACTTTGAGCAGCGATGGTCTCAGATGCAAAACCTGATTGAGAGGAAAATCCAGGACTCAGTGGTGACCCTGGAAGATATGGGCCAAGTGGAGGCCCGTCTGAGGGAGGCTCGGGACTGGGCCGAGGAGCAGCAGCCTGCCCTGTCTGAGGCAATGAAAATGAGTCCTCCTCCAGAGCTGGCTCAGAGCTTCCTGTTTGACCACCTGAGCATCTGCAGTGAGTTAGAAGCCAAGCAGCTCCTGCTGGCACAGGCCATGGCTGACGCTGACAGGGTGCTGGCCCGCCTGGGACTCAGTGAACGGCAACGACTCCAGCAGCTCATTGCCGACACTCAATCTGAAGTGGAATCTCTGAGTGTGAAGGTTGTGCAGCGCAGAAAACACCTCAGCAAGGCTTTCACAGAGAGGACACAGTTCCTGATGGCTGTCAGTCAGTCTATTTCCTGGGTCCAGCAGAATGAGAAAAAGGCCCAGGCTGAGGAGTACATCGCTTTGTTACCTGATGACCTGGCCAAGCAGGTCAGAACATGCAGGAACATTCAAAGCAGCCTGAAAGCCTATCAGAGTGAGCTGACATCACTGTGGTCTCAGGGGAGGGACTTGATGAGGGATGCCAGTGAGGAGGAAAGGAATGAGATCCTCACAAAGTTGCAGGAGTTACAAAACATCTTTGACAAAACGTTACATAGATGTGGTCAGAAACTCCAGGAGCTTGAAAAAGTGCTTGTTTCGAGAAAATATTTCAAGACTGATTTAGAGAAAATATGTCTGTGGATAAAACAAGCTGATATAGTCACCTTCCCAGAAATCAATCTGATGGTTGGAGATGCTGAATTGGAGGTGCAGCTTCTGAAGTATCAACAGATAGTCGAGCAGGCAATCGAATATGAGAATCTTCTCTTGATTGTACAACGAGCTGGCCAGGAAATATTGCCCAGTCTGAATGAAGTAGACCACTGCTATTTGGATGAAAAACTCAATACACTCCCACAGCAATATAACAGTATATTAGCATTAGCCAAAGAAAAACAGGAGAAAATCCAGCAGGCCATTCTCACGAGGAATGAGTACACGTCTTTCATAGATGTCACTCATAAAGCACTGAAAGAGCTCGAGGAGCAGTTCAATAAGCTGGGTACACAGCCTGTGGGGCTGCAAACAGAAGAGGTTCTCAGTTTGCAGAGTGATTACAAAGGAATCCAGGCAGACCTGAGCAACCTGGGCCTAGCTGTGAGTGAACTGAACCAGAAGAAAGAGGGATTTCGTAGCACAGGTCAACCATGGCGCCCAGAGGAAATGACCCAGCTTGTGAGCCTGTACAACGGCCTAAAGAGGCTGGTTGAACAGAAAGTAGAGCACTTGGATGAAACCTTGGAGTCATTTGAGGACCACAAAGCGATGGCTATGCAGGTTGACTCTGAGTTAAAGGCCACAAAAGAGCAGCTGGTAAAAGTGAATGCAGAGGCTCAGTCAGCTGAGGAGAGGCTGAAGAACTACCATGCTCTGGCGGGGAGTCTCCAGAGTGCCAGCTCTCACTTGTCAAGGCTCATGGAGCAGATGGACTCTCTCGCACCCCGTGTGGAGCAAGCAGCCCACGATGCCTCCAAGGAGCAGGTGGTTCTGTGGCAAGAGGAGCTGCGGTCTTTGCAGGCTGCAGTAGGTGATCTGATTGAAGAGTGTGAAAACAGGTTTGTCCAAAGTAAAGACTTTGAGACAGAGATGAAAAGGACACTGGACTGGCTGCAGCAGGTCAGGGATGACCTGGGCTGTGCAGTGATTGTTGACGTGAGGGTGGAGAAGGTGCAGGAGGAGATCAGAAAGCAGCAGATCATGCAGGAGGAAGTACAGTCGAGACTAAGGATAGTGGCGGCTCTGAGTAGCAGAGAGAAACAGGAGTACACTAGCGCAAATGAGCTCGTCCCACCACACGTAGATACAAGCCTTGAAGAAATGGCAAAGCTGCAGGCGGATGTTCAGAAAGCACTGAGTTCCAAACAGGTAGGACAATATTTGATTTGTCATTTGGTGTGAAGTATCTAAAAATTGTCTTTATGGCATAAATCTGTATTTTTATTCTTAAATATTAAAAAGTTGATTTTCTTTTGTGAAGATTACTCTGGAGGACGCCCTGGGGTTGTGCCAGAAGTACCACTTCAGGATGCAGTCAGCCTGTGAGTGGCTGGAGGATGCCGTGTCCTTCCTGCAGCAAGCTAGCCTGGGAGTGGACGTGGAGAACTATGAGGAGTGTCTGCGGCAACAGGGCGACATCATGGCCACAGAGCAGGAGTTCCTCATCCACTTGGAGGAGCTGCAGACTCTGCTGCCTCAGCTGGAGAACTTGGTCAACCCCACAGCTAAAGAGCAGCTCCGTGTGAGCGTGGAGTCAGCCAAGCAGAGAGGCATGGAGGTCCGAGATCAGCTCCAGTGTCACCAGGACGTCCTTCAAAGGTTGTGAGAACACAAGAGTGATGGTGTAATATTCTGTGACAATACATAAATGTTGTTAATAACAGCATTTTATCCTCTGATATATTCTGTTTTTTGTAGCTGTGTGGCTCAGTGGAAGACATACCAGGAGGCGAGGCAGACTGTCATTGAGCTTATGAATGAGGCTGAAAAGAAGCTGACTGAATTTTCCACTGCAAAGGCAGCCACAAGTCAAGAGGCTGAAGATAAGCTGTGCAGTCATCGGGTATGAGAGGCCAAAAAGGCCTGAGAGGCATTTAACATACAAAAAAGAATGGGTGGAGCTTCTATGAATGCTGTGCAATTAGCTAATTAATTTGCTCTTAATTTTTCAGTCCCTTGTCTCACTGGTGAATGGCTTCCAAGAGAAGTTGAGTGGTTTGGAGGAGCAAGCTGCCCAGCTGGAGCTGGTGGGGAGTGATGCCAGCAAGGCCACCATTAGTCGCTCCATGACCACCGTTTGGCAGCGTTGGACAAGACTACGAAGCGTGGCACGGGGACGAGAGAGAGTACTTGAGGACACAGCACAGGATTGGAGGACTTTTAGAGAGAAGGTACACAAATACACAATGTGGAAAAATATGGAATTCATAATAAAATGAATTATTTTACCTGCAGCTGAACCTTCCTGATCATTTTGTACAGATGGTGAAGTTGAGAGCAGTCTCTGATGAGCTCCAAAGTCGGTTCCCTGATAGTGCTGTGGAGAAGGCCTCCAAAGCGACCCTGCAGTCTCTGCTGGACCAGCATGACCTGCTGAGCCAAGACTTGGAGAGGGAGCTCTCCTCCCTCACACTCCTGCGCCAGTACGCTCTTAGCCTGCTGCACGATGTTGAAGTGCCTTCACCAACAACTGAACAAGACGAGCTGCCCAGTCTGAAGGAGATCAGAGCTGTACAAGACCAGATGGAAAGGTAGTGAGATGATAAACCTATAACGTGGTTAAGAAAAAGTCTGATCAGTGGCAATGTTTTAATGTATAAATTAAAATAGATTAAAAGCAAAGTGTCACATTATTTCGATTTTTAAAAAAAATTCTCTGCTATATTGAAATCAAATTAACTATATTTTGCTGTTCAGAATTTCAGTAAACTAATTTTTCTCTTTGCCCAAAAAGCCTCCTGACGCAGTCCAGGACCAAGCGGGCTCAAACAGCTCAGGAGCTGAGGGACAGAGAGGAGGTCGAGAAGGAGCTTAGCGTTGTAAAAGCCTGGATTCAGGAGACCAGGGAGCTTCTCCTCAATCCCACACCAGACATTGATTCTCTGCTGCAGGAGCTTGAGGTATATATCTTACATCTAAGAAAAAAAGTATAATCTTTCTGATGTTGCAGTCGACCCCAAAACATTGCTATTTAGTTAATATTATATCTGAGAGAGCTGTAATTGGTCCTCCTTTCCTAGATTGTACATGGAGAGGTGATCAATTATCGTCAGAATGTGGATAAATTAGCAGAGCAGCAACAGAGCAAGTACCTGGACCTCTACACTATACTGCCCTCTGAGATCTCCATGCAGCTGGCTGAGGTTTCACTTGCATTGGGTGCCATTGAGGATCAGGTACTGTAACTTCCATATAGGGAACACCTACAGTATGTTAAGGATTTAGTCATGTGGCATTTGTTGATGTATCTCAATATGTTCTAGGTTCTTTCGAAAGAGAGAGAAATTCAGAAAACCAGAGAAATAAAAGAGGACTTCAGCTCTAGAATCCACGACATCTCTGAGAAACTCAAAGCGATCTCTGCTAAATTCAAGGAAAAATCTCCTGATGTTGATCACGCCAAAGAAGAGGTCAAGGTGGGTTAACTTATTTCAGTTTGTTCTTAAGAAATGCTGAGGCTTTACTATCCTCCCAGCCTACTAGATGCCAGGATGTAAAGAAAGTTTAATTTCTTTTCTCAGAGCCTGGCTGAAGACCTGGACAGTTGTGGTCGCACCCTCGCAGAACTGGATGCTTCTGTACAAGAGTTTGGCCGCAGAAACCCCCTGCTGGCCAAACAGCTCAGTGACGCCATCAGCAAGCTCTCAGAGATGCATCACCACACAACACGGCTAGCAGACTGCAGGAACAACTGGCTCAAAAAGGTTAGTTTTTTCTGGTCTCCAATAAATAGTACAGCAGCTGTCATGCATGTTACTTCCTCAAGGAAATACACAACACTGTGGTTCTTCTGTTACTGATGGATTTATTTGTCTTAATTGCACTTTAGTCCACTTTATCGTCATCAAATCCATCCCTGAAATGTACAAATGTGCAGTATCAGCTATTAAACTCGTAAACCTTTAAGCAGTGTATAAAACTTTTCCTGTTTTACATTTCTTCTTGGAAATTGTCACAGCTAAATGTGTCCCTGCACAACATGGAATGGAAACATAGTTCCCTCTTAGTGTTAATACAAAACAAATCAATATTCATAAAAATAAATCATGTAAATAATGTATGTAAACAAGACAGATACTTAGAAACATTGTAGTGCAGTTACTGAGGTAAGCTTACTTTATTCCATTTGTGTTGTGCTTTAACCATTTGGCCATCAGGCTGTCTGCTATTTAGATGAGTATAACGAGATGCTGGACTTCATTGTGAGGTGGTCAGAGAAAGCCAAGAGCCTGGTGAGAGCGAACATCATCTGGAACTCCTCTGTTCATCTGCAGGAGCAAATACGAATGTACCAGGTGAGTTGGGGGTCAAGACACGCATCCTCATGGGTTTTATTGTGATATTGAACAACAGACATTTGGGCTTTTTAAGTGTTATCGGGCTCTCTACCTCCACTCTCCTCCATAATATTTAGAAAAGAAAAGATGTAAATGAATGGACATGGTTTGAGCTGGATTAGCCTATCCACACAAAGTTCATGCATACATTTCATGAAGGACACATGTTGCAGGGAATCCCACCAGGAGATCACACCAAACATGCCTTTCATTCATTGCCCTGTTGCCTTGTACTTTAGGCTGTCCTTCGTGAGTCTCGGGAGCTCCATGGAGACCTGGAATCAATGGCAGAAAAAGTGGATCTTCTGTCTGAGGTGCTGCAGGTCGAGTCTATGAGCCAGCAGGTTTGTGAACTGAGTCGGCACACTGAGGAGCTTCAGCAATGCATCAAGACACGGCTGCAGAGCTTGGAGGATGCAGATAAGGTACAGAGAAAAACTCTTATCTATTACTTTGTTTGCAACATTTACTAATTGCCTTTTCTTTCTGTTGTTATTATATTTGACTAGTAGAATTTCCCAGAGGGAGTATTGGTACTTTTAACCCATACATTACAGTGCTAAATACACTGTATAACTGAGTCATGTATGATACGTCCTCAGAGTATGGAAGCCCTGGAGTATGAAGTTAAGGCCCTACATGTTGCTCTGGAGCAGGTCCAAGCCACACTGACCTCACCAGAGTTGGCGCGGCAGAGCCTCAAAGAACAGCTGGCTCAGAGACAGGTAACCACACCATGTTAAAATAATCCATGATATGGCCTGTAATTTTTCAGAGAGCGCTTTGAATGCTCACATTATCGCTTGTTAACAGTTTCACACAATATAAACTTTCCTTGTCTCTTGCAGCGTCTGTTGGCAGATATGGAGAGCTTCAAGCAGCAGGTGCAGGCAGTGCAGCTGTGTCAGAGCGCTCTGCGGGTCCCAGAGGAGGTGATGCCTAACCTCGCCATCTGTCGCACAGCGCTGCGTCTGCAGCAAGAGGCCAGTCAGTTGCAGCACGTGGCCATTCAGCAATGCAACATCCTGCAGGTACAGTAGGGGGCACTATCGCTGCAGCACAGTAACGTCATATTGTCCTGCATTCCTACACAATATGCAATGTGTGATGTCTGTGGCGGAGTGTACTCTTTAAATTCTGCAGAAAAAGGGAGGTTTAAGATGTTCATGCAACAGTAACAAAGCAATTTCATTTTTTATCTAGGAGGCAGTGGTGCAGTACGAGCAGTATGAACAGGAAGTGAGAGACCTACAGGGGCTGATAGAGGAGGCACACCGTGTCATTCAGGACCGACCCATCCCCACAAACAACATCCAGGAGCTACAGGCTCAGATCCTTCACCATGAAGTACGATACATTAAAACAAACAAATAAAGTGGGACCTGCTTGCATGTGTCTATAAATTTAGAGGGATTCAAACAAAACTTAACATGTGAATTGAACATCGAAAGCATCAGTGCAATCCTCAATTGTATTTATAATGTTCTCTATACTACTTTACGAGAGGTGAAATTTCCTCATACCTGCATAATAAGCTGCGCATTTTGTAACTCTGAATAGGAACTGGCCCAGAAGATCAAAGGTTACCAAGAGCAGATCGCCTCACTAAACTCAAAATGCAAGATGCTGGCAGTGAAGGCCAAGCACGCCACCATGCTGCTGACAGTGAGCGATGTGGAGGGGCTGCCTGAAGGGCTGCAGGAGATGGATGGAGAGAAATCAAAGAAATCTTCAGCACAAGCCGTCATGGTAAGAGAACATGATATATCACATAACATGCTGGAGCTGACAAAGCTGTTTGCATTGTTGGTGATGGCACTGGCTACTTAATACACTCATTCTGCTATTTCTGGCATAAGCTTAAAGAGTTCATAAGAGTCTTTAATCTTACTAATGACACCTCTTTGCTTGTGAAATATGTGTTTTTGAAAGGTGCACTGCGCCACTTTTATCAAAAAAACACATTGCCTATGATTAATCTCTCCCAATCCACCTTGCATGTGTGCTCTTCTGTTAATGTTTCTTGCATGGCGTGTCAGATGACGGCTGGCCGCTGTCACACCCTCCTGTCTCCTGTAACTGAGGAGTCTGGGGAGGAGGGCACTAACAGTGAGGTCTCTTCTCCTCCTGTCTGTCGCTCTCCTTCTCCCATCACTTACACTGAAGCCACTGTAACCAAGGTATCTGCCTTCCCTCTTCCTCTTCATAGCTTTTTTCTCAGTCATTCAACAAATTGCACATACTTGTGAACTGTGTGGTTTCTATCTCGTCTTTCTTTTTTAATAATCTTTTTCTAATTTTGTTGTAATCTTTCCTGTTAACTGTCAAATTAAACAAAGCAGTCTCGATTAATAAATGAGAGAAGGCGAAAACAAACCAAGGGGAGTAATAATCCATATCTATTCTCTGCCTGCACCCGCAAGCTCATCATGCCTAACAGTGAATTAGGGGCTTTATAGAAGAAGGTTGCCATCTGTTTCATAACTAATTTGTCTTTACTGCTGATGGCACTGTTTGAATGTTATTTTAGGTGGGAAGAGGAACGCTCACGAGAGCTCCAATCCAAGAATTATACGACCCGACGTTTGAGTCTGTGGCCAACTTAGATGACTTGCAGCGCTCCTGGGAGACATTAAAGAATGTGGTATGTGAATTATACAAGATGTCATCTTCGTAGCTTATTGATTGTGTTTCAGGATTAGCACTTTTACATTACCCGATTGGTCTTCTAACAGATCAGCGAGAAGCAGAGGTCTCTGTATGAAGCTCTGGAAAAGCAGCAGCATTACCAGGGTTCACTCCAGTCAATCTCCTCTAAAATGGAGGCTCTGGAAGCCAAACTGAGTGAGCCTCTGGAGGCGGATAAAAGCCCAGATAGCCACGTTAGAGCACATGAGGTGAGTCATTACAGCACAGTAAAGGAGTGGAAAAGTTTTGATGGAAAGAGAGCTTTTACATTGACAGCATAGACTTCATATAAAGATGGGCGACGCATCTCCACTTCCTCCCACTGTACAAAAATAAAACTAAAATATCCAGGATGCAGGTGCTGCCATTTTGCGCTGATGACATCATTTGGAGCCAGAGTTTGTGCATTGGCAATCAAGAAGTAGAGCCGTGGTATCTAGTTCCTGCCTATACACCTGCCCCACCTATTCACTAGCAGCACCATTGATTTCGAGCACACCGATTGACACACACAGCTGTTAACATGAGGTTATGGTATTAAATCACTAATTAAAACCAAACTTATAAGAAAAATGAACACTTAAACTTATTTAAACTACCTAAAATGTCAGAAACCATCTTTGGGAAACATTTTTTGAACATGTATAGTACTTGATCTTTTAGTTTGGCCCATGTCCCGTCTGCTAACATGCAGGGGGCAAGTTTAAGACCTGTATTGCAGCCAGCCATCAGGGGGCGATCAAGATGTTTTGGCTTCACGTTCAGGGAGCTGTCATGTCGTCCATCTCTATTACACAGTCACTGATTGACAGGGTAGGGAGATGTCAGACCTTTACAATAAGTGGTATATATACTAATGATATATTTTAGGCCTCTCTTGTCACTTTGTTCACACAGCTTACAGTAAAATATCCTTTGTCTCAATGTTACATCACTGTTCCACCAGCTCTAACAAACTACTTTAGCTAGCTAGATTGCTCGGTCTCTAATATCAAAATTTGGTAGTTGATGTGCCATATCTACGTATGTGCATATCTACCTATCTACATACTGCATATCAAAAAGATAATTATTCCCTTTGACCAACACAGAAATGTAAATAGTCAGTAAATATGCCGCATGCAGCCTCTATAACAATGCTCTATCATTCCAGGGTCTGATAAAAGAAATTCAGAATGTGCAGGAGGAAATTGACAGGCTGCAGATGAGCTTCACTGAGGACCTGGCCTCTGATGCTGTGGACTCAGACATGGCCGACCAGCTGGCCATGCACTCGTCCCTCGCTGTTCTAGCTGAGAGGATGGCCACCATCCACATGAAGGCCTCGGGGAAACAGCAGCTATTGGAGGTAGTTTTTGTGAAGATCATTGCTACAAAGAGTAGCTAACATTTGCACTTTATTGATATATGACATTTTGTCACTGTATTGTTAAGTTCATAGATTGATGTGATGAGTAAAACGTGATATTCTCTGCCACAGGAACGCATTAGTGACCGTCTGGAGGGTCAACAGCAGGGACAGGCCATACAGCGCTATCTCAACCAGGCAGATGAGCTGGACCTGTGGCTGACCAGAATGCGCAGCGCTGTAACCTTCATCCTTGAACCTAAACCTGTAGAGGAGAGTGATATGGAGGATCAGCTTGCTGAATGTCAGGTAAGAGCTCCCCCTGCTGTTCATTCAGAGCAATGGCTGCAAACATGTTAATTGGAATTATTATATGAATGCATATATGAATATTAATATGAGGTTACTTTATGTAATTAATATGCATGTCATAGCAAATTGTCAGACACTGATTTCTAGGTGTTCAAATATCTGTCTTCAAATATGCCAGTAGATTATTTACACCTGTCTTATACTTCAATATTTTTTTGCCTTGTCACATATGAATCATCCCAGAGGGGCAGGAAGCTCTCAGTGGGTAAACAAGAGCTTTACAGGAGTTAGAGGGGCATTCAGATGGCTGGGCTCCTAAGCTACTGTTGCACTAGTCTTAAGCAGATTATGCAGATGTCTCTGTTTGACAGGGCCTGTTAGCAGAGTAGGGCTGAGTAGTCAGGGGTTGTGGCTTTCAGACGATTAATAGATCCCACTGCCGGGATTGGTGTTGGTGATAAAGCTGCTAGAATATCCAAGTAGGTGAATCCTAGAGATCGGGGAGGGAGGGTGTTACTCTCTGCCTTAGAAAGACCTGCTGAAGCTATCGATAGCAGAGTAGTGGCAATGCTATTAGAAAACAAATGTATCTTCACACTTTGGAGCAACGTTCACTAATGGGCATCATTAACTGGTCTGGACTTATAATGGTGTTTGGCACACGAGAGTTGCTTTTAAATTTGCGCATGAGCACGTATGCTGCAAAGCATGGAGCGTGAAGGATTAGTGGTAATATGTTGCACAGGAGGCGAGGCTGGAGAGGTGGGCCAAGGATGAGAGCAGAGGGAGAGCTCTCCCTGTCCTGTGGCTGGGGAACGCTGCTGGTGTAGGGGGGTTCAGCCAGACCGTGGCCCCCTGTTTGTCTGGAGGGTCTGTTGTGTAGAGAGAGAGAGGAGCTGCTGTCGGTGGTGAGACACCATGTTTGAGCTGGCCTCTCTCCTCCTGCTGCTGCAGAACATGCTGCTGGAGATTGAAGAGAAGGTGCTGGCCCTGTCGGAGCTGTCCATGCACAGTGAGAACCTGCTGCTGGAGGGCCGGACGGAGAACAGAGAGGAGGCCGAGCTGTTGGCCAGGAAGCTATGCATGTTGAAGGGCAGCCTGCTGGAGCTGCAGAGGATGCTACAAGACAAGCAGAGTAACATCCAGGTGAGCTACATGCTTTCAGTGCTGACATACACCTACGTGTGTGCATGTGTTGCTGGACTCACAATATCACGTGATACTGGGCTCAGTCCCTAACTACACCATAAAGAACATTTATGGACTTTGACTTGCACCACCATATTTATGAGAGCATTATGATACAGTAGGCTGACCTGACCCAAGTTTCCAGTCCATTTGTTAAATATCTACTGGCAAAGCATAACAGAAGATGCAAGACCAGCTAAGAGTATATCAAAAGTTTGTCCTGAATATCTATCTTTCCTCCTTGCTATTTTGTGTTTCTCAGACATTTTATAATAGCTTGTCTGGTCCCACAGGGCTCTCTGCAGGAGCAGGAGGACAGTGAATCAGACTCCAGCCTCTCTCAGAGTCCTAGTGTGCAGGACTGGCTGGCCCAGGCCCGGACCACACGTTCCCAACAACACCAAGACAGTCTGCAGAGACAGAGGGTACATTGTCACTCACATACTTTTTGGTTTTCCGGTTTTAGTACTCAATCTTCATGGCAATACAGTGGACTGCCCAAGGTCACTGATAACATCGAAATATTCTTCCTAAATGATTTGTTGTGGCCACAGTAATTCAGCTGTGTTAAAACTGTTTCTTGAAATGTCTGCATTATATCATACAGAATCCAATTTAACGTTTTTACATGTTTGCTTTGTAGGAACTGGAGGAGCAGCTTGCAGAACAGAAAAAGTTGCTTCAGTCAGTTGCTAGCAGAGGAGAAGAGATCCTCATTCAGCAGGCCTCACCCAGCAGTGCCAGGTATTTTACACACAGCTACATCTCCAATCAAATAGTAAGATGTTAACGTGTGTAATGATTTCTGTGGCAGCCTATAAATTAAACATTAATTAATTCATGTTTCTGTCACTGTGCAGTACAACAGAGCCATTTTCCCCAGCAGCTTTGGTTGAGAGGGAATCTCAGGCTGCTCGAGAGCAGATGAGGCAGAAATGGGAGAGCCTGAGACTCGAGCTCAAAACTAAACTGCAGCTGCTTCAGAAAACCCTTGAGCAAGACCACAAACAGCCGGTACAAACCCTGTTGGGTTATTTTTAGCATAAAGTAGCAGTAGAAATAAAGTACATTGATGTTGTTCCTGATGTTATCAAATTTTAAAGCCAGGGAGCTTTTTTTTTCCAGGTATACTCCAGAGCTTCTCGTGTGACGACAGCTGGATCACTGTTCAAAGGAGACACACAGACAGACAAATCCTCCCTGAATACTCTGTATGACACCTTCAGACAAACAATAGAGGACATGACCACTCAGGTATGTCTGTTACATTATTGTACATTTGAATCAGTTTCATTGTTCTACATGTGTCAACTGGAATTTGCAACACTCGTGTGTGTACATAGCCTGGTGGCGGTGAGGCACAGGTGGCGCAGATGGAACAGCAGCTCTACACAGCTGTGTCATCCACCTCCTCCTGGCTGGATGGTGTGGAGAACAACGTCTTCTCTGGCTCAGTGCTGCTGGCTGAAAACGCAGAGACCCAGCTGCAAAAGCAGGAGGTACAATTAGACGTATTTATGTAGCTTTTTTATTTATTGTAGAGGGTTTTAAATAGTAGATCACATGAGTCTGGTGATACCTACGACCTAGGAATTGTTACATTTTGATGGGTAATAGCAGTAAATATGGGATCACTGGGATTCAAAACTGATGATCAAAGTTGCAGTTTGTCTACTCTCTAGATGAAGTCTTTTCTCTTTGCAGTTAATATTTCTTAAAATTTTCCCGAACTGTCTTTTCTATTTCCTCCAGACCCTTGAGAACGATGTGAGGCACGTCACAGAGGAGGTGAAGCTCAGCCAGGCTCTGCTAGCTGGGTCTTCAGGAATGAGACAAGAGGACCGATCGCTGCTGGAGGACAATCTCGACTGCCTGAAAGAGAGATTAGGAGCTTTGGGTTGCGCTCTGGGGCAACGCTGTGACCAGATGAGGGCTAGAACACATGAGCTCACAGCCTACCAGGTTTGTCTGATATTTTTTTGTTTTTCAAAGGACTTTCATGTTTTTTTTTCCTTGATGAAAGTCCATTATAAAACCAAAACACTGGCTATTATAGTCAGATTTGCAGAGCTAATAACTGTTGAGGAAATGTTTCTTTCTATTCGACAAAGGTGCAGTTTAGCGTTAATAATTAAGTGAATATCTCCTCATGGTCAACAAGCTGTCAGTTCTGTGTGTGCTGGTGGTCATACACAGCCCTGGCTCTGTAAATGTGAAACAAATAAAATGGCTCAGACTGAGCCACACAACATGACTCCAGCCAATCAGCAACGGGGGCCATTCATGCTTGTGCACAGGACAGGGGAAAGGCAAGGCTTGTATAAAGAGAAAGGCAGTGGGAGCGAGAGGGACGGTAAATCTGGCACATGCTATTGTGCTGCACTCCACAGCACATTGTCAAGAAGAGAGATGGCTGCAGCCAAAAAGGAGAAAATGTCTGCCTCTTCCTCTGCTCCTGCCAGCTCATCTTCTTCCTCCAAGTCCTCGCCCATGAGGAACGGAGTTATACAATAATAGTATGGAAGCTAAAATAACACTGGAGTTATTACCTTGCCAATTTGGTATAAAAATATTTTACCTGTGACAGACCTCTCCTACTTTCCCTTGGAATTATACATCACTGCCTGTGTAAGATTACTCATTGAGGCTAACTTACCCTCAGCAGCAGCAGACAAACCGGATTCCGCCCAATGACTGTATTTTAAGATTGGCGACATGTCTCCACTTCCTCCCACTCTACTAAAATGAAGCCAGAATATCCCGGATGCAGGCAGCGCCATCTTGCACTGGTGACGTCATTTGGAGCCAGAGACTGGACGGAAGTGGAGCTGCAGTATCGAGTTTCCGCCCACGTCCCACCTGACCCAATCGAAACCCACTGATCACTTCATATAGCATCAGATAACCAAGTAAAACCAAAAAAATCAGCATGATAACAACTTCCTAAAGTAACAGAAACCATTTATTTGATGTGTAGTGTACAGGATTCTTTAGCTCAGCCCATGTCCCATCTGCTAACATAGAGGGGTTGTGGTTTACGACCTATATCGCAGCCAGCCACCAGGGGGCGATTGAGATGTTTTCACCTCAGTTTTTGGGAGCTCTCATGCCGTCCGTCTTAATACGCAGTCTTTGATTCTGCGATATTGCCATATTGCTCTTTGGTCAGCTTGCCCAGTTGTTAAGTATCTTTGTCATCCATGAATTTGGGGGGGCGGAGCTTCTCAAGGAGCACTGAGAGGAGGGGTGCATTTGTTGGGGTGTTGAATTTAAATATCAACAGTCTTTCTCCAGAATCACTGACTCCACCTTTAACTTATCACAATTGCAAAACATACGTACATGGAACTGTTTGTATAGGCATATATGTGTAGTATTATGTTTATCATAACTCAATACACCTTAATATAAATGTTCTATAAATAATTTTTTTTTCCTAACACAGACTGAGCTGCAGCTTCTCCAAACTGCTTTAATTGAGACCAAGTGCCAGATCCTACAGGCCTTAGCTGGAGCCATGGACAGACCAGCCTCTAAACAACTGGAGGTGATGCAAGCTTTGGCATAGACATGCACACACACACACCGCTTATCTCCCATCAAAACTCACAGAAAACAAAAAATGATTGTGAATGTCATTTATCTCAGGTTATTGCCAGTGCAGAGGAGAGCCTGAAAGACTTTGAACAGAGGATTACAGAGCTCAAAACCAGAGGAGCATCACTACAGGCGGATCAGATATCAACAAACAAAATACTAAAACTCCAGGTGATGTACATTACTGACAGCTCTCACTGTTCAGTCTGAAAACCATGCAGTTAAAGCTGCTCATTATAGGTTTTACTTATTTAAATTCTTTGTGTGCGTTCGCAGGATTCCTATGAGGAGCTGGTGTTGACGGTGGGTTCCCGGCGCAGTGGGCTGAACCAGAACATGGCTCTGAAGGAGCAGTATGAGCGTGCTCTACAGGACCTGACCGACCTGGTGGACACAGCTAAAGACAAGATGGCTGCCGATCAGAGGATTGTTGTCAGCTCTGTGGAGGAGGTCCAGAATCACCTGGACAAGCATAAGGTTTGGTCGACATGGGAGCTCTGTTCAGCTAGAAAGGCTTAATGAATATTTATCATCAACAGTGTGAAACATTAACACAAAGCTTGTAATGCTGGAGAAACACTACTGAGAGGAAAATAACTGATATGTCTGATTCTGTGTTATAGGAGTTCTTTCAGGGTCTGGAGTCCCATATGATTCTAACAGAAACGTACTTCAGAAAAATCAGTGCTCTGATGCTTCCTAAAGAGAGTCAGGCCCTGGAGGAGACGCTGGCTGAGGCTCAGAGCGTCCTCAAACAGGCACACAGTAAAGGAGTTGAGCTGGAGTGTATCCTGGAGGTGAGAGAGGAAATTATATTTGTGTTAAACATCAGTTTTCTTTCGAAAGCATGCCCATATAATCATAGGAAATCCTACTGTGCCATTATTTGATATGCATTTTTTTCTGGCTTGGACAAGATACGAAAAATGATGTTGGTCCAAAGGGATTTTTTAATGCAAAATTGGGGGAATTATTTAGCTGTGTCGTTAATATATGTGTCTTACTTCACAGGAATATATATTTCTGAATTGAGAAGTGTACAATTACACACCATGCATGAAAAGCTTATTTTTCCTCCATGATAAGAGAGCACAGCAGTTGCTATGGTGTTACAGTGGTCCTCATCTAAGGTTTACTTGTCAGCCATTTTAATTTTGAATGTTCCATGTATCTTTTTTTCAGACTTGGTGCCGTTTGGTGCAGGATTACCAGAGTCTGAACCGCCAGCTGGAGGCAGTTGAAGGAAATATCCCAACTGTTGGCCTGGTGGAAGAGACTGAAGAAAGACTCATGGACAGAATCTCATTGTATCAGGTACAAAATGACATCAATGCAAATTTTGTTTTACTCTAGGAGGATTTCCTTTAATTTTATTTGATTTCTGGCACTCACTCACCTATCTTCACCTTGCTACAGTGCCACTTCTCTAAGATTTTGTTGTCTGCATGCGCCTCTTCTATTCTCTCTAAAGGGTCTGAAAGGGAGGCTGACAGAGTACCAGCACAAGCTCCACCAGGTTCTGGATGAGGGCAAAAATCTCTTGCTGTCAGTGTGCTGCCCCGCACTGGAGAACCAACTCGCGCTGCTGGGGGAGCACTGGCTCAACAACACCAGCAAGGTCAACAAGGAACTACAGCGCCTGGAGGCCATCCTGAAACACTGGACCAGGTCAGAAACAGATCAGAATTAAAGCTTTATTTTAAGCATTAAATACAATAAAAATTTTATCTTTAAGAAGAGTCTTTAAGATGGGGAACATTTTTTAAAAGTCTTAAGCAGACAGACTATACATGTGATTTTTTGAACTCAGTTACATGACTTTGTTCTATGATTGAATTGTTTACCTCCAGGTATCAGAGGGAGTGTGCTGAGCTTAGTGAATGGCTGCAGTCGGCTTTGGAGCGTCTGGAGTTTTGGAATACGCAGGCGGTGTTAGTGTCACAGGAGCTGGAAACTGTCAGAGACCATCTCTCTGCTTTCCTTGTGAGGCCACAGCTTTTATTGTTTTTAAATTTTATTTATTTTATTTTTTTTATTTTGTACCTGTATTGATGTATAGATTCAGGCTCTTTACCAGCAACAGTGCTGCAACTAATATGATGAGAAAGAAATGAAAGACAAATGTAAGAATGAAAAAGTGAATTTAAAAAAAATTGAAAATATGAAGTTATATAAATAAAAGAATAAATATGTAAATTAAAAAATGTGCGAAAATAAAGATAATTTAATAAACTAATATATTAGTCAATTTAAAAATATGGAAATATAAAATAAATTAAATTAAATATAAAATTAATAAATAAAAATAAATAAGTAAATTTAAAAGAAGAGTGGGAATATAAAGATAAATTAGTAATAGAATAACTAAGTACATTTAAAAATGTATGAATATAAGCATTCATAAAAAAGAATAAATAATTGTTGAAATATAAAGACAATAACAAAATAAAAAAGCGAAATTATAAGCATTTTCATTTATTTTCACATATTTATTTAGTTGTTTCTGGATATATTTATTATTATTATTATTTTTTTTAATATGTCTGTACATTTAGTTTTCACATAAAAATTACTCTATTTTTTCTAATTTTTTTTAATGTATTTGTTTTTATCCCTTTATTTTAATGACTCCATATATTAGAGCATCAGTTTACTGTAAAATATTGCTAACTAGTGTCAGTTGTATTTCCTAGAATTATAATAGTGATAGTATTAGCAGTCATGGATGTAGTAGTAATAATCTTGCTGTGTCATTTGGAAAGGTCAGCGTCATTAAATATACCTTTGATTGTGTACCAGCTGTTGATTCCTGACTCTGTCTGTCTCAGGAATTCTCAAAGGAAGTTGAGGGCAAGTCCAGCCTGAAGAGCTCAGTAGTAACCGAGGGCAACCAGCTGCTGCGTCTGAAGAAAGTTGACACGGTGGTGCTGCGGACTGACCTGGCACGCATTGACTCTCAGTGGACTGAGCTGCTGACACGCATCCCAGTGGTCCAGGAGAAGCTGCATCAGGTATTGTCACATGCAGTCAGCCTGGACAGGCTTAGCTGCTCCACAGCAAATAGGATTACACCTTTCTGCTGCTTTACCTGTATGCAGAAGTTTTCACACAGGGTTTCCCTCACAGTGGCAGCATGTGCATCTTTTCCTGGATGTTTAACATGGTGCTCCAACAGGTTTAATGTTTTCTCAGATCCAAATGGAGAAGTTGGCCTCTCGTCATGCCATTTCTGAGCTGTTTAACTGGATATCATTGATGGAGAATGTCATTGACGAGGATGAAGAGAACCTCAAGAGTGCAGTGGGATCTAATGTGATTCAGGACTACTTGCAAAAGTACAAGGTAGAGGACTTCATACAGAATTTTTTAAATTTATGGCACTTTTGATTTTGTTCACAAATTGTATGATGTGAAGCTGTGATGTGAGAGCTACACACATTTTTATAATTTCATGCATTTCAAGGATGTGAAAGGGCTGTTTAATTTTTTAGGGTTTGCAAAGGTAAAATTATTTTCCAGCAACAGATCAAGCTATTTAATAGCATGTCTGTATGTCTAAAATCTGCATGTTTAAACATAAGCTTAATTTCATGTTTGGGTATTTCTTGTAAGTACTTTTACAAACCTGATTATGTAGTGTTTGATTCTAGTTGTGAATCTCTGACTGCCATTTTAATTGTGACTCCACTGTTGTTTCTTTAAATTCAGGGCTTCAGAGTAGATCTAAGCTGTAAGCAGCTGACTGTGGACTTTGTCAACCAGTCGGTGCTGCAGATCGGTGGTCAGGATGTGGAGAGCAAGCGCAGTGATAAGACAGACTTTGCTGAGCGACTTGGAGCCATGAACCGACGCTGGCAGATCCTACAAGGCCGCATCAATGAGAGGGTGAGGCCAAAGACACTGAAACTGTTAGCCTCTCCAGGCCAGAGGTTACATCCTCTCATTGCCCTAAGTCTCCTGTAAAGTTTAATGAGGATGAATGTGATTATGCTAGATATCACAATAGGTCATTTTATACAGTGATGTCAAGTCCCCAAAAATGGTCTCACTATGATGAAATGGCTAATATGGGAATAACACAATCACACAAGAATACTATAATTACCTAACTTTAGAGAGTTATGTAAGCCCCCTTACCAACAAGCTTGTATGACATGGTACTAATGGATGCATTAGGTCCTTTACTTTCATATGATAGTGATATCTTTAGTCTAGTTTTAAAATTCAATCTACTACAGCCTCTGAAAGACAGCAATGTCAGCCAAGGATGCTGGCGTCCTAGCGGAGTGGAAGGTTGATAGTTAATGAAAGAAAAACAGCCATAAATCATTCATAGTGCAAAATCGGGGTGTTACAGTTTAATTCGTATAAATATTTTGCAGATCCAGTTCCTGGAGAGCCTTTTGGAGATGTGGCTGGAGTATGAGAGCAGCGTTCAGGCTCTCAAGTCCTGGATGGCAACTCAGGAAGAAAGGTTAAAGAGGAAACATCGGATAGAAGATTTAACATCTGTGCAAAATGCTCTCAAAGACTGTCAGGTAGGCTGCACCTACTACTTTCTCAAAACATGTTAGACTCTACATACTGTTATTATCACACCCTTTTTAAGTCACTGTATTTTATGCTTCCAAGCTGGCAACAGCTGTAGCCAGAGGCATCATGTTTTCAAGTTGGCCATCTGTCACATTCTCATGAGCATGATATCTTAAAACGCTTTAAATGTCCAGTGTGTGGGATTTAGGGGCATCTTTTGGCAGAAATGGTGTATGATATTCAAAAATATGTTTTAATTAGTTTATAATCCCCTGCAAAAAAAGAATTGTAATGTTTTTTATTACATTAGAATGAGCTGTTTATATCTACATATGAAGCTGGTCCTCTCCCTCGGAATCCGTCATGTTGTTCTACAGTAGCCCAGAACGGACAAATCAAACACTGGCTCTGGATAGGACCACTTGCGTTTTCAAGTTGGCCGTCATAGTTCTACACACTTTGCACAGGGGAGAAGTTTCAATTCTGCAACTTTATCACTAAATGCAACCAAATCCTGCACACTGGACCTCTCAGGGAACTTCCTCAAATTTGACACAATTTCACTTGAACTCAAGTATAAACTGATTAGATTTTGTGGTCAAAGGTCAAGGTCAGTGTGACCTCACAAAACATGTTTTAGGCCATAAGTCAAGAATTCATACACTAATTTTACACAAAAGCATGATAGGATAAAATAATGAAGTGATGACATTTTATATCCAAAAGATTAAAGGTCACAGGTCACAGGTTCTCTGTGACATCATAATGTTTTTTTGCTATTATCCACCACCACATCTCAGGAACAGAGGGAGAGGCATTTGGTCAGATTCTGAATTATCAAATAAAACACTAATCTTGGGTGCCCACAGTTGGGTGAAACTGTGCTGATTGTAAAGATCTTCTGTGTGTCTTCTGAAGATGTGTGTAAATTCTAATTCTAGTTTATCATGTGAAAACTTTTAGGAAATGGAGGAGTTGGTGAAAGACAAAGAGAAAGAACTAGAGAGGGTGGAGGAGCAGGGCTGTGCCCTTGTCCAGAACAAGACCGATGAGGCCTGTGCTATCGTCATGGAGACACTCCAGGGTGTCAATCACACCTGGGCTAACCTGGACCACTTGGTAAGTTCCCCTGTTCTCTTTCCGCTCTGATTTTTCATGTAGTACATTGGTTACACCTATCTATTCTGCACTGGTCTGCTCTTTCTTGTCCTGTTCTGTTCTGTTCCAGCCTGAACTTTACAATTTACTGAATGTCACTTTGTGTGTTTTATTTCACCTTTAACAGATAGGGCAACTAAAAATCAGCCTGAAGTCAGTGCTGGATCAGTGGAGTCTATACAAGCGGGCTTCAGAAGAGATCAATGGCTACTTGATGGAGGGACGGTACTCTGTGTCTCGCTTCCGCCTCCTCACAGGCTCCCTGGAGGCTGTTCAGCTGCAGGTGCAAAGTCTGCAGGTATGTTAGAATGAAGAGGTTTTTTTAATAATTACTCTACATGTAAGCTGGCCTGTAGTCATCCAGACATATTTGTTTACATAGACTGCATCAGTATGTGTTTCTGAAATCTTGCAATGAAGTTGATGTATATATTTTTCACCAGAGGAATGTTTCTAAATTTGCTCTTGTACATGATTTATTCTTGTGGCTGAACTAAGCAACATTTTTGTATTTGTCTGTCATCTGCGAAGGATTTGCAACAGGAACTGGAGAAACAGGAGAGCAGTCTGAGAAAGTTTGGCGCTGTGACACACCAGCTGCTGAGGGAGTGTCACCCTTCAGTGTCAGATTCTCTCAACAATGCGCTTAAGGACGTCAATGCAAGGTTATTTTAATATTTTGCTTGTTCAAAGAATATTAAACATACATTCGTATATTGAGTAAAACCATAGACATTTTAGCTCTCAAGGCGCCAGCTCTAACAACAATGCTGAGGTGCAGCCAATTTTTTAAATTCTTTTCATCATCCGTCATATTGATCCTGATCATATTTTCACCCAGATGGACCGGCTTACTAGAGGAGATTGCGGAGCGTCTGAGAAGCAGCAAAGCCCTGCTTCAGCTGTGGCAGCGCTACAAGGAGCTTTACGAGCAGAGCTGCAGCAGCATCCAGCAGCAGGAGGAAAAGGCCGACCAGCTCCTCAAGCTCGCTTGCAGCAAGGACATCGCTGACGAAGAAGTGTCCGACTGGATCCGAGAATGCAGCGTAAGTGAATGTTTAAATAATGTTAAATACTTGAATCAGCAAAGATACTCGACTCTAAATTTCATGTGTGCTTTGCCTCAGGAGGCGCTCCGGTCCCAAGCTCCAGTGCAGGCCTCCCTGCAGGTTCTCCAACAACTGGGAGATCAGCTGAAACAGCAGGTGGACACATCAGCAGCATCTGCCATCCAGTCCGATCACCTGTCTCTCACCCAGCGGCTGGCTTCTGTGGAACAGGCCCTTAGCAGACAGCTCACCACACTGCAGGTGAAGAAAAGGCTTTGTAACTTATAGTTTTGAGTCTCAAGTTGTCCATTTATGTAGTTCAAATCATGAGTTTTACACTTGGATGGATTGCTGACATTTCTCTTCCACACCAGACTGGAGTCCAGGACTATGAAACCTTTAATGATCAGCTGGATTCACTGGGGGGCTGGATAGTTGAAGCTGAGGAGGCTCTGAAAGTGCAAGATCCCAACGGCTCCACCGACCCGACGATCATACAGGACCGCATGGAGGAGCTTAAGGTTTGTTTTTTTATTGTTTTCCTTTAAGAAACAATTTTGAAATTAAGAAATTCAACATATCTTTCTTGTCCTCTGCAGAGGCTCATGCTGAAATTCAGCAGTATGGCTCCTGAACTGGAGCGTCTTAATGAGCTTGGTTATCGGCTCCCTCTCAACGATTCAGAGATCAAACGCATGCAGAACCTCAACAGGAGCTGGACAACAGCCTCAGGACAGACCACAGAGAGATTCAGGTGTGACACATTAAAGAAAAGGTCAAAGAAAAACATTTCATTTCCGAGGCTGATATCCATTTCAGTACAGTTTCAAGACACTGTACAGAGGCTTAACTGTAAATTTATTGAATTAGTGAATAAAAGAAGGACTGACTGGCACAAATAACATCAAAAATAAATGTACAGCAAAGGCCACTGTCCCATGTGACTGAGATGGAATGGATGGGTATAAAAATGACACGTTTTAATCAACTCAATTGGGTCTTTGGTTCCTTGCAGCAAACTCCAGTCCTTCCTGCTGCAGCAGCAGACCTTCCTGGAGAAGTGTGAGACATGGATGGAGTTCTTGGTCCAAACAGAAGAGAATCTGGCAGTGGAGATATCTGGGAACTACCAGAGTTTGATGGAGCAGCAAAAAGCTCATGAGGTTAGAGTCCCTTTGAAGTGAAACTCTCTGAAGCAGCTGCTTTTGTAATTTATTAATCATTAATCAACCATTTGTTGTCTTCAAGTTATTCCAAGCTGAGATGTTCAGTCGGCAGCAGATTCTCCACTCTATCATCAGTGATGGACAGCGGATGTTAGAGCAGGGCCAGGTGGATGACAGGTAAAGATCTGTTACTTTAATATTTATACAGTGTTACTCTGAATAGAAGATTGGCAGACTTAGTTAATTCATTGCTTTTTGTTTGCCACCGAAAAATCTGTTAACAAAACTACTTTTCTCTCCTGCAGAGATGAGTTCAATCTGAAGTTGGCTCTGCTGAGTAACCAGTGGCAGGGCGTAGTGCGGCGTGCTCAACAGAGGCGGGGTATCATCGATGGTCTGATCCGCCAGTGGCAGCGCTACAGAGAAATGGTGGAGAAGCTGCGCAAATGGCTGGTGGAGATTTCCCACCCTGCAGAGGCCCTTCAGACAGGGACTACAGTGCCTCTGCAACAAGCCCGCTCCATGCTGGATGCTGTCCAGGTACATAATGGAAAGTCTTATCTCAGATTTATGCAGATGGTGCTGGACAGAGCGACACACATTTTGTGTTTAGTCTTCCCACAAATCTCTCCAGAACAGGCATATTTGTTTGTCAGGGTGACTAAGATGTAGTATGCTGTGGATTCTGGCAAAAATCCTCTCAGATTAAAATCGTGATAAATGAAGAGAGAAGAAACGTACTTGGAAAATTATGAGCTGCAGCAGGGACTGAGACAGACTGGTTGCAAAGGGGGCTTAAAAATCAATAGTGTTTCATTTTTCTTGACATGATAAACCTATATGATACTCCAAAGACCTAACTGTCGGAACTGTTTACATATGTCAGATGGCAGGAGGTTTGACAGGCATGTGTGATTGTGCTCTCTGGTTCAGCTGAAGGAAAAGGTGCTGCAGCGTCAGCAGGGCAGCTACATCCTGACAGTGGAGGCTGGCAGACAACTGCTCCTGTCAGCTGATAGCCGGGCGGAGGTGGCCCTGCAGGCAGAGCTTACTGACATCCAGGAGCGATGGAAACATGCCAGCATCTGCCTGGACGATCAGAAGAAAGAGCTTGCCACCTTGTTAAAGGTAAACCAGGCAAATTGCCAGCAGCTTGTGGAGCACAGGGAACATGAGGGGGAGGTTGAAGAGATACTGTAAATGTTTTTGCTTTGTAGTAAGTTTGTGTGCTGTTAGCTGTTTAACTCTAAGTTATGTAGCACTCATGCAGTTGAAACCATTGTTTGTGTCGCACAGGACTGGGAGAGGTGCGAGAGGGGTATTGGTGGATCACTGGAGAAACTACGAGCCTTCAAACGGCAGCTCTCCCAGCCTCTTCCTGATCACCACGAGGATCTGCAAGCTGAGCAGATGCGCTGCAAGGTAACAACCTCAGTCATTTGATTAGGCTGAAATGTTACACCATGGAAACTTTCCATAAGAATAACACAAGGCTAAAATTCAATATCATTTGGGGAGCTTGACCCAAGCATGTAGAATCAGTGTGGAGATATTTGAATAAGTTGAGCAGACTTTGTAATAAACTTAATTGAATGTTGAATGTCTTCATAATACTACTTTTGTTTCAATAACAGGACCTGGAGAACACATTTGATGGCTGGTCGGGCGATCTGGCCCATCTGACTGTGCTGCGAGAGTCCCTGTCTTGCTACATCAGTGCTGAGGACCTGTCTGTCCTGCAGGAGAGGATTGAGCTGCTGCATCGACAATGGGACGAAATTTGCCACCAGGTACACTTCACCACACAGCATTTGTGCATAGTGTATTTTCTGAATATACTGTATACTGGGCATCTGATCAGCTACTGGAGTGTTATTCAAATAGAATAGACTGGTCTTGTCTCTGCAGTTCCTTGAAATACCACATGGTGGTGCTGGTGTCAAACAAATCATAAGACTGTTACACTTTGGTTCTAACAACATCAAATACAGCCGACCATTACACGCATGAAAGACAGAATATTTACGTAACAAAAGAGTTTTAGAAATGCAACTTAATCTTACTGAACGAGAATGTTTACACACACTCTTTTTAATTCATAATATAAAAAGGAGCTAGAACAAGTTTTATAATAAAAAAAAAGGTTCTTCCTCTTTGTTTTTCTCTCACATTGATTTGCACAGATCTTAATAAAGATGTAAGCTATGAAAACACTCACTGTTACCCAGATTAATTAAGTGCAACTCAAAATGGCATTTCACTACATTTTTTAAAGGAACTTTCCTGTCTAGAGCAGTTCCTGTGCCGTGCAAACGTAAACCTCAAGGTCATAGTTGCATCCTGTGTAGAGTAGATAAAATACGCATACAGGAAACACAGAGGCACACACTCGCTTGCTCGATGCAAATGATTCAGTCACAGTGCAGTGATCTTTTAAACACTGCTTCCGTTTGAGACTTTTTGACATGAATGCACTTTTGTTACAGTTTAACATGCGGTAGTTATTTGTTTTTAACCATTCTGCACAGTAATGCACTGAACTGAATATATGTCGCTGTGCCTCTGCAGCTGTCACTGCGCCGGCAGCAGGTGAGCGAGAAGCTGAATGAGTGGACCGTGTTCAGCGAGAAGTACAAGGAGCTCTGCGAGTGGCTCACCAACATGGAGAGCAAGGTCTCGCAAAATGGAGACATCAGCATTGAGGAGATGATCGAGAAGCTCCGCAAGGTAAGAAGAAACATCTCAGACGAATCTAACATTTCCTCCTTGTGCAAAGTTTGGCATCAGGACAGTTAGTTTTTCTAGAAATGCAAAACTTGCTCATTATTTTCTTTATGCCCTGTTTAAACAACTTCTAGAGATCCATCTGTTATTGATCCTTGTTCTATCTGTTGCCTCAGTTAAAATCACACCTTGTTGCTATGACTGACAGAGTGACGACTGAGGGGGTGTTGCTACAGAGCAAATAGAAAATAGTACATTTTAACTGGACAGAATACTGCTGTATGAACAGATTGTGCTGTAGCTACACCAGTTTGTTTTTCTTCATTTATCCTTTCCAATCAAACTTTTTAAGTTTCCCTTACACTCTGGTTGTGTTGCGTTATCTCTCAGGACTACCAGGAGGAGATCACTGTGGCTGAGGAGAACAAGCTGCAGCTGCACCAGCTGGGAGAGCGCCTGGCTAGAGCCAGTCACAAGAGCAAAGCAGCTGAAATCGAACAAAAACTCAACAAAGTTAGCGACCGCTGGCAGCACCTTCTGGATCTAATCGGAGCCAGGTGAAATGACACACACTCACACTTGAAGTAGCTTTAATAGTGCTGTAATTTGTTTGCAGAATAAGACATAGCACTATTACTGTTTTCATCCCTTGTTAGAGACTCTTGCATTGCACTGACAGAGTTGAATAAATTATGTTAATAGAGTGAAGAAGCTGAGGGAAACTCTGGTGGCCGTGCAGCAGCTGGATAAGAACATGAGCAGCCTTCGATCCTGGCTGGCCCACATCGAGACAGAACTGTCCAAACCCATCGCTTACGACTGCTGTGATTTCCAGGAGATTCAGAGGAAGCTCGATTTACAGCAGGTAACATAATGTACACTACAGTGCATAAAATGTGCACAATACAACAGTTTTAGATAGATTTCATTATATTATCCTCTCTCTCTCCCTTGTTGTGTATCACTCTCTTACTATTGCACACACTTACTCCCTGTCTCTCTTTTACTCACCACTCAGGAGCTCCAGCGTGACATAGAGAAGCACAGTACAGGAGTGGCATCTGTACTGAACCTGTGTGAGGTGCTTCTGCACGACTGTGACGCCTGTGCCACCGATGCAGAGTGCGACTCCATCCAGCAGGCGACTCGTAGCCTTGATCGCCGCTGGAGGAGCATCTGTGCCTTGTCTATGGAGAGGAGACTCAAGTAAGATGTCAGATGTTAGATGAAAACAAAAAGAGAGAGAGTAGTATGGATGGAAAAAAGGTCATTGTCAAATATTACATTATACTTACCACATTTTCACTAATATCTCCCCCCCTAGGATTGAGGAGACGTGGCGTTTGTGGCAGAAATTCCTAGACGACTTTGCACGATTTGAGGAGTGGCTGGCCACTTCAGAAAAGACTGCTGCTCTGCCCAACTCCTCTGGTGTGTTGTACACCGTAGCCAAGGAGGAACTTAAGAAATTTGAGGTATTGCAAAAGTATTCCGTGTAAACAATTTAAAAACTGAAACAGGACACATGACATTTTTGTGACCCAGTGGGATGGTGCTGTTGATTAGCACTACACTAATATAATTATGTGTTCCTGTAGGCCTTCCAGAGGCAAGTCCATGAAAGCCTAACCCAGCTGGAGTTAATCAATAAGCAATATCGCCGCCTGGCTAGAGAAAACCGCACTGACTCTTCCTGTCGTCTGAGGGAGATGGCTCATGATGCCAATCAGCGATGGGACAACCTGCAGAAGAGGGTGGCATCCATCCTCCGCAGGCTTAAGGTACATATTCATTGTTACATTGATCATGTTGTGTTGATGGTAGCATCTGTGTGACTGACTGAATGACTGATGAAGCTTAGTTTATTCTACATGTTATACTTGCACAATGTACAAGTGTAGTTCATTCTAACAGCAGCATCTATGTTTGAAATGTGCAGCACTTTATTAGTCAGAGAGAAGAGTTTGAGACGGCCAGAGACGGCATCTTGGTGTGGCTGACAGAGATGGACCTGCAGCTGACCAACATTGAACACTTCTCTGAGTGTGACATTCAGGCCAAGATCAAACAACTCAGGGTGGGTTTGTCACAGTGGTCCAGACAAACATGGTCTGAAAACTATTTGCAAAGCATGCTTTGGGATTTCTTTCATTTATATTGACTACCAGACACAGTATGTGTGTATATATATTTAGATTTATTGTACCTTTAGACTCTCTGAAGATTTTGGCACTTGAGATTGTCCTTTCTTAGTATAGTGTAACAGGGCCTAAATATGAATTGAGAAAGAATTTGAAATGTTTAACTCTTGATATATTTGGATTTTTGCACCTCATTTATCTACACATTTTCTTAGGTTTTTATTCTGATATTTGTTATTGTGAAGAGCAGCTAGACTGACTGATATTGCAAGATTACATTGCACAAGTCATAGTCATACTGAACATTAAAATGATTAAATCAGGAAATTGCCATCTGGGATCGGCTGTCCATTTTGAAATTAAGACGGTGAAAGAGCCTGGTGTTTAGCCTGAAAACACAGTTAATGAAGATTTGTTTATCTATGCCCTTCATTCTCCTCATCTTGCGTTCCCACAGTCATTCCAACAGGAGATCTCCCTCACTACAGCCAAGATCGAGCACATCTTTCACCAGGGAGAGGCGCTGATAGAGAAGAGCGAACCTCTGGATGCAGCTGTCATCGAGGAGGAACTGGAAGAGCTACAGCGCTACTGCCAGGAAGTGTTTGGTCGAGTTGAGCGCTATTACAAAAAGCTCATTCGTCTTCCTGTAAGACCTGATTTCATATTTTTATTGATCCATTATTTCATGATCTATTGTGGCTTGATTCCAGGCACTCAAATATTCAGCACAATCTGTACATGTTGTGTCTATGCTTCTTCTTCAGCTTGCAGATGATGATACTGAAGTGTCATTCTCGGACCGCGAGCTGGAGCTGGACGAGCCCGGTGACTTATCCAGCCTTCCATGGGGTGAGCGTTTAGGGGATGGCTTCCTGTCACCTCTGCCCTCCTCTGGCCGCTCAGCCTCACTGGCCGCTCAGCTCCGGACCGAGCGTTCGGGCAGGGACACCCCAGCTAGTGTGGACTCCATTCCCCTCGAGTGGGATCACGACTACGACCTGAGCCGCGGGTTGGAGAGCGCCAGCAGGGCCCTGAGAGAGCAGCAGAGCGAAGAGGGCGACTTCCTCCAGCGGCCTGCCTCAGCATTGTCAGGTTAGTTTCCAAACACACAAAGCATTTTCCTTTACGTTAAAGTGATAACTGAGACTTAAAAGAAACCTGTGATTTAGAGCAATGGTGTATGAGGTATTTCTGAAATGTTGACAGTTAACAGTTAAGGAGGGATAATATCCTTTAATCTAGATAGATAGATAGATACTTACTTTATTGATCCAGAAGGAAATTCACTAACAGGTGCTGTTCAGTGTCCAACTTTGACCTTTGAGTTTGCCTACAGGAACTACAGACAGGTGACAGAATAAAGGAAAAACCTGAATATATGATTGGAGAAACATAACAAATTCAGATGGTTCCACACAGGCAGACTGCATGGTACAATTAAGCAATTAACAATAAATCTTGTTCAGTGACATGTAGAAAAATGTTCAGCAGGCCCTATTAATTTTGGACCGACATGCTAGATAACGCTCTCCACCACCTTTTGAAAAAGTCAAATGAGGGACTATCTTTTGGAAGAACACTGTTCATCCCAAGAAACACTGAACCTTTTCTGGCGGCACATGGTGGCCCAACACCTTACGAAGACACTTAATGTTGTTTTTTACTGTCATTTGTCACCCGTCTGTAAATGTTACCAAGACTATATAACTGGAGATAACTGGTAGAAAAAGAATATCTTTGAAAAATCACATGTAGCATAAAATTCCAGGCATTATCCAATATGCTATTAAATACGGTTTACTACATTGAGGGATCTGGTTGTTCAGAAACAGTTTGATAACAGACTTTTTCACATGAAACCTCTCTTGACCATACAATGGTGACTTCATACAATAATTCTCCATAATTTGTTGCAGAAAATTAAGACCTGACATGAAAAGATGTAAATAAAAAAAAAAAAATTCAACACTTTTCTCATTATTACTTTTTTTTTTTTTTTTCAGAAATAACAAGTTAAATTGATTTCTCAGTTTCCTGTATATATGATTAGGGAGGAGCAATTACTGGTCAATAAATGTTTTCTAGCCTTATGCTTCTTTACTACCAGAAGCTAAACTTAACAATATTACAAATACCCAAAGAACAGTAGTTCTTGAAATAGACTACAAAGAAAGTTACTATAAAACAATGTTCAACACTTCTGAGCATTGTTTTCTGTCAGCCATAACTGGTCACCACAGAGTGTAAATGTGCAGTGACGCAAAGGTATTAGCCTGACGCCGACAGCTTCATCCTGATTAGTAGATGGTGAGGAATTTGAAAATGGCAGCAACAAATTAACGTTGCATAAATACTGACAGCAGCACCATTTGTCCAGGAGCTTATCGATATTTCGGTACCAACTAGTTTGAAACTGGTGCTAATTTAGTATTAGTTCTCGATACCCATTCCTATTTGGGTTTCAGCTGTAGTTTTAACCATGGACCAAGGAGTATTCACATATACTTGGTAATACATGGTTTATTTTAGATGCTGGATGGGTAAGGTTTGTGACACAGCATATTGTCAATACAGTGTATCTTCCTGTGACCGATAACCGTCAAACTCTGGTGCATCAGAGCAAGTTACAGACAACAGATGAATAGCAGGTTAATCAGTTCATGGAGTCAAACAGTGTAATGCCCACTGCTGAATGTGTGTACTGTATAATGTTTCTTCCAGATGTAGTGATCCCAGAGAGCCCAGAGGCCTATGTTAAACTTACAGAACAAACACTGAGGTCCTCCACTGGTAGGCAACAGCAGACCCCAGCATGCCACAAGTGTTTGGGGCCAGAAATAACAGCTGCACTCTGAGTGATACCACACTGATAGACTATTCACCAGCTTGGACTTTGATTTGTGTTGATTTCCTCTCTTATACACACTTTGGGCACACACTGTAACCAATGGCAACACGTTCTAACACTGGGGGATAGGGTCAATTCCATTTGTATTTCTTCAATTCACTGGTTCTGCCTTGGTTTCTAATTCTGCAGAACTGAAATGGAATTCAGCCTAACCCTTCTTTCTAACTGGCTTTCTTACTTTGGTTTGCAGTTCACTCCGTAGCTAACCTCTTCAGATTTATTTTGATGTGCTATTTGTGTTTCACAAAAGCATGATGTTTTACTGTCACCGTAAACAAGTCTGAGCTTCTTGCTGAGGGGATGGCAGATTTGTTTGAAGTAAACTTTTCATAGGCTCCGTTCATACAGAGGCACATGTTGTAAGGAAAAATGCTTTTTAAGGTCTGTCATGATGATTATGTTATCCCTTAACTTACCCTTATATGGACATGACGATGCCACAATAAACAGCAGGGGTTTTCTGACCTTTATTAGACAAGGACGTGGCGGTTCTTCCTTTTTTTTTTCTCTCCACCCCTGCCTGCATGTGTGAGTTCAAAGAGGACACCATGTAGCTTACTGGTGGCCTACAGCTGCACTTTTGGAGTGGGAGACGCACAGTCCTGATAGTTGTTAGCTTGCCAATCCCTGGCAATTAGCCAAAAAGCCTGTTGTTTGCAGTTTTACCCTCTGACAACTCATTCTATTCTCAAAATGGCAATGATATAATTTATCGCAATTATTTGTGGGACAGTATATCGTCCAACAAAGCAGTTATCATGACAGGCCTATGCTTTTGTACTCTCTGTTTCAAATGAAGGATGTGATTCCTAATGAAAGCAGGACAGGAGAGCACTGCGATGAGGTTGAGTGTGTGTTACAATTTTTTGAAAATGCAGGGACAATCACTTGTCAAACTGCGATGGGCAACATGAGTCACAAGTGACCTGCGTTCCCCTCTACTTCTTACAACTCATTTGCTCTCCACGTCTTGTGTTTCTCTGTCTGAACGGGGCCTTATCTCTTCATGGGGTGTAAAGCATATTTTTAAGTGTCCATTATGATACAATATTTGGTCATAATCTGTCCATGTGGTGTCTACAGGGGAGGTTGCCTCTACAGACTCACATATTCACCCTCTGGATGCCAGTCGTTTCCACCTGCAACAAACGGACAGCAGCCGCAGTCGCACACCCACAAGCACAGAACTGGATGCCTCATATATGGGATATGTATGTGTTACTCTTATATTGAAATGAGCACCAAACTGTACATTAAGTGATAATTAATTCTGTTTTGTCTATTTAAATGCAATCTAACAGCCAACATGGGTATAAGACTAGAAAACTCATGTTTATTTATGTTATTATATAATGCCCACACAGATTTTGTTAACTTACCACCAGCCAATGATATATCTTTCACCTTTAGAGCAGGACTTACTACACTATCCAGTTTACAAAATCTTAGTCATAAGGTTAAAATGTATGTCCTATCCTAAAGTATGTAATATAACCTGCTTACACTGATTGTTCTATACAAAATAATACCAGTAACCCAACATACATTTATTGTGTAGATGCGGCTGCTGGGTGAGTGTCGGGGCAGTATTGACACAGTGAAGAGGATGGGCTTTGAGCTGAAGGAGGAGGAAGACACAGTGTCTGGACTGGCAGATCCCAGCAGCTCAGAGTCCCAGACATCAGGTAATACTTCACCCAAACCAAGGGGTAGGCAACCTGCAGCTCTGGAGCCACATGCAGCTCCTTAGCCCCTCTCCAGTGGCTTCCTGTGGCTTTTACAGTTGTTTTTTTTAACATTTTAATTTCTATTCATCAGTGTTGTAGGTCTAAAGTGATTCTTACATTCTCCAACTGTAATAATGTGTGCCTATACACAGAATAACAATAAATGTTTGTACATTTCATTAACTAAATGTGCATCATACCTCTACAGCCTGGCACCTTTTTCTCTAAATTTTTCTGCAGCTCAATAGCAGTAGCCACTCTTAAGTCTAGCTCAGGTAGCTATGAATTTGAAGCCAAAAAGGGACAGTCTCGGAGGAAAATAGATAATTTGATAATGCATTGAAAGATTTTTATGCTTTTACTGCAAACGCTGTGAAGTCAGTATAAAATAATCATAAATAGCCCACTGCAGAGTAGCCATTTTGTGATAAAACACATTAATGAATGCTCATTTAGACCCATTAGTAATGTTGATAGGCTATTTTAGACTGAATAGCTTGTGTTACCTTCATTATCAGGCTCCAGAAAGATTTTTATTACTATTACTTTGGTCAAAAATGGCTCTTATAGCAAAGGTTGCCGACCCCTGCCCCAACCTATCCTCCCACATGTATGCACCCTACATTACCATACATTCAAATGAGTGTTTATAAAAATAAAATATTGAAATGTGTAAATGCAAAGAGCTTTCATCCAGAAGGATACAACTCTGGTATATTCAGCTTATATGACATATCTTTTCCTTACACCCTGCAATCTAGGAGTGATTGAGCGCTGGGAGCTCCTGCAGGCTCAGGACCTCAGCAAAGAGATGCGCACAAAGCAGAACCAGCAGCAGTGGCAGCAGCTGAACTCTGACCTGAACAAAGTTTGGACTTGGCTGGGAGAGACGGAGGAAGAGCTGGAGCAGCAGCGGAGGCTGGACCTCAGCACCGACATCCAGACCATAGAGCAGCGCATCAAGAAGCTCAAGGTATTATTGTTTTCTTTTTGGAAATACTTTTGCATGATGCGTTTCCCTTTTCTTTATCTTTTAAGTTTTTTCTCTGTCAAATATATAGAATTTTGTATTTTGAAGTGTTTCTTTTTTATATGGGTCATCTCCTCCTGTAGGCCTATGGTGATAATTCCTGCTGTCGCAACATAGAAACTTGATGCCTGTGGTCATCCTTGTTGGTTGACCTGCTGGGGATCAAGTTATTATGTTTGAACCTTGTGTTGTTGTGTTACATCCTTTGTATGTTGCTCTGGATGACTGCGTTCATTAACTGTAAAATGTAAATGGTTGTCCACAGGAGCTGCAGAAGGCGTATGACAAACGCAAGGCTATTGTGCTGTCCATCAACCTGTGCAGTGCTGAGTTTGTGCAATCTGACACCGAGGAGTCCCGAGAGCTGCAGGCCAAACTGAAAGACATGAACAACCACTGGGACAAACTGGGCAACTCACTGGAGGAGTGGAGGTCTTCGTTACAGGAAGCTCTCATGCAGTGTCAAGTAGGTGCCATTAAGACACGGAGCAGTTGTTCTGAATGTTACTGTGAGATTGTTTCATAGAGCTGGAGTTGAATCTCTACTTTCCTGATCCACATCTGACTAACAGGACTTCCATGAGATGAGCCATGGTCTGCTGCTCTGGTTAGAAAACATTGACCGCAGGAGGAATGAGGTGGTTCCCATCGACCCCATCCAGGACAGTGACACTCTCCACGAGCATCATAAAACACTTACGGTACAGAAATATAATTTATACAATGCATAACTATAATTTATGCAAGAAGACTGTATGAATACTCCCAGTTTCTCCTGTTGTTTTAGAATTTACTGTATGTCTCAAATTCACAATCCCCACAGCAAATCCGCCAGGAGCTGCTGGACTCCCAGCTCAAAGTTGCCTCGCTACAAGACATGTCCCTCCAGTTGCTGGTCAACTCTCAGGGCAGCGACTGCCTGGAAGCCAAGGAGAAGGTCCATGTTATTGGGAACCGCCTCAAACTGCTGCTAAAGGAAGTAACCCGAGACCTCAGAGAGCTGGCGAAGATTCTGGACATTACCAGCAGTCAACAGGTAGATCATCACTTTACGTATACCTGTGCAGTAGTATAGGTTAAAGCGATTTGTTTCTAAAGTAGATTTATGAAAAGTAATATAAAGGTTTATTTGATTTGAAACAGAAGACTTTCACTTTGGTCAGGGGCCTAATATTTTTGCTGAAGGGACGGATTTGATCTACAGGCTGCTACTGTCTGATATTTCATGTGTCTGTCTTTCTTTTCTCTCTTTGTATAAATGTTTCCTTTGCCAGGATCTGTCATCTTGGTCATCAGCTGATGACCTGGACACGTCCGGGTCCCTTAGTCCTGTATCAGGAAGGAGTACACCAAGTCGACGACGATCGGTAACGTACACATCTACCTGTACATGCTGCTCTGTGAGAGGCCAGGTGTTCGGTTACCCCTCTGAGACAGTGCATACAGCAACTTGTGCCCCCAAATGCCCCGTTGAAGGCCATATTCACCCCTGCCATCCCAAAATCTCTCCTCACACCTTTCTACACCTCCACAACCTGCTTTACACTCCCACCCTCTGAATTCTGAACTATTTTCCAGCCTTTTACTCTTCTTGCATGTTGTGTACTCCCAGAGCAAATACCTGCCAGAGAACTGGGGAATCCTTTCTTTCTAACATCTTTATTTCCTCCTCCTTTCTCTTGGATGACTTTTTCAGTTTTGCCCTAGCTGTTACTTTTTCTCTTCCAGTATTTCCACACTAAAAAACTTCTATCCTACAAATCTTTTTTTCCTAGTAGACTTTCCTTTACTTTCTTCTCACTCTAGTTTTATTGGATCCCTGTAGTTTTATTCTTAGGAATACTGGCTATCATGAAACTGCTAAATGTACAAAAGAAGCATAGAAAATGTGATTTTATGATGTAGGAGGCATGACATCATATTTGTTTTATATTGTAGGCTGCAGGAATGAGAAAGCAATATTTTTTGCATCAGTTTTGATTCAGTATGTATCTAAATATCAGTCCAAATAAGCATGTCGCTGCTTATATTATGTGTATGTTACTAAATGTCACTGTTATCAAAGAGACCCATGCATCACACTGCATAATTTGTAGCTTCCTATTTGCAGTCAGTTTGTTGCACTCACGAGCTGAAGCACTTCAAAGTAGTCGAGCACTTTGAAAAGCCAGATTCCTTGTTATCACGGGTTACAAAATCTACCCTCACATATGATTTTGTTGCTGCTCTTCTTTCATTTTGGGATTTCTTTTCATCGGTAGCTTTGTCTTGATTTGCCTGGACTGAAACATACTTTCTTTCTTTTACCTCCCCCTCCCCCTGTTCATTGCAAACAGCAACGGGGCAAAAGTAGTCTGTCACAGCCTGGACCCTCTGTGAGCAGTCCACACCACAGGTACCTTTCTGTTGGTTTCTAGCACACCCAGAAGATAATGGAACTCATCAGCCCATGATGCACTTGGAGGCCGATTCATGCTTTCTAATCCTCCCCCAACAACAGCTGTGTCTTTAAAGAATAACAAACCCCAATTTCAGTTTCTAATGCTTGTGCCAGATTAGCAGCTCATGATAGTGAATTCCATCATCTTCTGTCAGTCTAGACGCTCTGTGTAGGCTCGGTGACGAGGTGCAATGCAGCCCACACATCCTCGATAAAAGAGTTTCACAAGGGATGGTGCAAGGCCTCTTCTCCGCCAATGTCCTTGGCTGCTTAATATCGCTAACCGGAGGGCATTTTTCTTACGTATAACACAAATATTCCTCTGTAGCTAACACTCCTTCGCTGTTACTGAACACACACACCTTTTTTCTCAAATTGCCGAGCCAGTAAATGTCTGCAATGAACAATGCAAAGGCTGCAGTTTCTCTTTCTCTCTTGCTCTATCTCTTTCTTATGTGTGTGACATTTCTTCTTCTGCTGCTGCTATCTCACCGACTATCCGCCATCCCCCCCCCCTCAGTCTGTCATCTGTGAGTCTCAGGTATCCATATGTGAAGTGGTAAGGGGCACTTTTGGTAACAGCATAGGACAACCAGAGTGTAAATCATACATCAATCCATGCATTCCTGGAGTCAGGATTCACTTTAATGAAGTACATTTAGAGAGTACAGCAGGACTGTTTTCTCTTAACTTAAAGAAATAAATCACTTGGGGGTTTTTCCACAGTTGGTAGGTGTGAGTAAGCTTCTTTACAGTAATTTCCATTAAGTGATTGTGGCATCTAACCTTTGAGGCTGAAAGAGGACAGTTTTTACTGAGGGTGATGGTGACTGTTAATGATACAGCAAGAAAGCAAATAATAAACTTCCCAAACTATTCCTGTAAAGGCTGAGTTTGGTATTCTTCACCTGGACCCTATTTTCCCATGTTTTTGTGTCTGAGTCACTAATGGGAACAGTTTTTGAAATTAATCCACTATTGAGTGAGACTGCTGCAGACAACAGCGACGAAAGACTGCAATTTAACCACTTAAACATGTTCGCACTGTCAATTTACGCTCACTGACGGTGCTTGTTTTTGTCACTAATAGGCTTAGATTATTATTATAAGTGTCTGGCGACATTATGGAGAGGATTCCTGCAGAGGTCGACCTTTTTATTAAAGAGTACGATCCTTTTTGTTTAACCAGAAACAGAAAATCCAAAATCACTGTCAGCAAACCCACCAGACTTCATTCAAATAAACAATAATTTTATCATTCTAAAACGCATGTCTTTTAAATGTGACTGAAACGAATTAAAGCCCACAAAAACGGTCTTGGCTCGTCTTACCACTGTTCCAGCAGTTGCCAACTCTGGTTTGGTTGAAATAAACCCTTAATTCACTTAGTTAGATATGAAAATATGCTGCCACTACAGATGCTAAAATTGATGTTTATTTAAATGGAGTTTGGTGGCTTTGGTGATTTTGGGGCTGTTTGTGGTTAAACTAACATCATCTTACTCTTGCACAAAAGGTCCGTCTCTGTAGGGATCCTTTCCATAATGTTGTTAGACACTTACAAAACAATCTGAGCCTGCCAGTGGCAAAAGCAAGCACTGTTAGTGAGCGTAGATTACATTAGTGGTTACAGTGCAGCCTGTTCTGGCTCAATACTGGACCAATTAAAAAAAATTGTTGTTCCTATTACATAGACACAAAAACATGTTAAAAGAGGGTCCATGTTTAAAAACACCGAACTTACCCTTTAAATATAGCTTAGCCAAACTACCTTGTCAAAGAACCTTTTTCTAATTGCTATGCTCTTCTTGCCTCGGCATGCTTTGCATTTTTCAACAGGACAAAACTTCAAAAAGTCCTTTTAAATAAGTATCTAATTACCCAGCTGATACTTGCAGCATGCCTTTTGTCTTTTATCCTAACATCCTTTTCGAAGGAATGCAAGCTCACGTATTAAATGTATTTGTTTGGTGCAGGACCGTACAGTATGAATGCTTTTGTGACTGTCTTTGTAACTGTGTTTATCCACCCAGTCTCAGTCAGCATGTAGATCACAATGTGAAACATTGTCCCAACATTGCTTCGAACCATGTTGGCGATGTCTTTCAAACACAGCATGGTGCTTGTGTCGAGCACTGTCACACAGTTCCTCTGTCGCTGAACTGAGTTCTTATTTGGATTGAAAATCAGTAGACGACACCTTAACAATGGAGTCTATGGAGAGAAGGATATTAGATTACAGAGCAGTTAAAGTGAAGCTTATTTATTGAATTAGACTAATTTAATTAGTCAGTTATTTTTGCTGAGTTTATTTTTGTGCACAGACAGGAAAAACACATTTAAGGTTGCCATAATGTGTTTACACAAGTCTGGAAGTAGGGATTCAGATGACAGATAGGAGTTTGTATGTAGTTATCAATCGATGTGGGTCACTAAATGTCAGTCTGTGCTGTGCTGTGAATGCTTGTGTGTGTGTGAGCAGGTCTCACGACGCTGGATCCGTTTCCTTCCCTTCTGATTCGGAGGCACCTTCAGGTCGTAGGTCCTCGTTCCTGTGGCGCGTCCTCTGGGTCGCGCTGCCTCTCCAGCTCTTCCTGCTCCTGTTAGTGGTCTTTGCCTTCCTGCTGCCAATGACCGAGGAGGACTACTGCGCTCAGTCCAACAACTTTGCTCATTCCTTCTACCCGATGCTCAGCTACACTAACGGACCACCTCCTGTGTAGGCTGGCTGTAAGAGCATTTCATCTCAGTATTCCTGCATCAGTATGACTAGAAGTGAAATCACGTTGACGTCCTTTGAGAGGTCGATCATGTCGGGAGCAAAAACTGATCTTGGTCATCCATTTGTTCTGCAGAAAAACAGCTGCCATCTACAATTAATATCTTCATGTGTAGCACTAGCATCTCACTATGTTACTCTGTGTAATGCTGTGTCGATTAAGGAGCATCTTTGGTGCAACAAAAGTGAAAACACTGTTTTTGCCCACAGTGGACGTTGCTGGATGAACGAACTGAAGATCAACTCAGTGTCATATACATGTTGTATTTCTCTGGAGAGATCTGTCAGTGGATAGCACCAAAGTTAAATGCTGAAATATAGCCTGTGAATTTGCTTGTAACTCATTTGTAAAAAACAAAACAAAAAAAAACATTTAATATATCTTACATTGCAATTATTTTTTTACCTGTATTTTGGCATGCAGTTCTTTGCTTTTATTTACTGACATCCCTCATTGTGTCTGTGGGAAACGGTCCATTTTTAACTTGAATTACATCGATTCATGTGAGATTCATTTAAGCCAAGTCGTGTGTTTTTAATATCAAAGCCAGAAACATTTCAAGAGTTTAACCTTCGACATCAGTCACCCATGGTCTTTATACATTTTGCTGTTTTATTTTTTAAACAAGATATAAAATATGACTTTATGATTGAGAAGTATGACATATAGAACTATTGTATATTTTGTATGACCGTCAGTTCAGTATCAAATGTATAACAGTCCAGGACTATTTAACGTGTATATAATAGTAAAAGGTAATATGAGAAATGTATGTATATGCGACCATCAAAAACAATGAATGCCAAATCCTCATCCTGTCGATATTTGTCTTTTTATTTGATTTTTTAAATGTGAATTTACATTTATTTGTGCAATGAATCATATTTATACTGAGCTTCTCCTGAAAACACAAATAGGAAAACATGGATACATTATTTGACTCTGTAAAAGGTCTGTTTTCATATACTTTTAGACAACAATAATACATTTATATTCTAAGTGCAGTTTGGCAAAAGTATGATGTATAAATCTATGCTTCATGAAGGGGAGCTGCAGACCTAGAGGTAGAAAGATCGAAGGATGAGCTGTCACGAAGGTCCTGGATTTGGGGAAGATGAGACCTCTGGTGAGTAGGACAGTGCCAGGGCATGTTAACATGATGATGAAGGTGGTGATGGTGATGATGAGCGTGAAGAATGGTCTCCAGTAATTTGATGATGTCATAATTTGAAAGAGCCGGGGCTGTGGCATCCAGACCCAACATCTGGGAAACAACCATACGGAAATCCACCAACTGAACAACAGAGGACAAAGAATATATCAGTTTGATTTTAAAGGCATAATCTGTCATTTAAAGAAACACTTCACCACCCAGATGACCTTTTGTATATCAATTATCTACCCCATGCTATGCTGAATTTGTGAAAAAATGTATCCAAAAACAGAGAAAATTCTTGATGAATTGAATTTATGAGGGTCCACCTTTAACATAAGCAAAATTATACCAATTCTAGGGATGTCAATGGTTTCTTGTTAATTGGTAACCACTGAGAAATATTTTTGATTGGTTATGCATGTCAATCTACAGGTTAGTTTTGCTGCTCTTCTGTTTACTGCACTGCGCACCACTCAGGTTTGGCGAGGTAATGTTAGCTAGCGGCACAGCTCATTCAGGATTACTGCTACTAACGCTGTCCTGACCCAACAGCATTGCTGAAAACATTATGCCCACCCTCAATGTTGCTCCGGTGAGTAAGTAGCTCAATTTTTAACAAATCCACTGTAGCATTGTTTCCTATGTTAGCCTATCACTGTTAGCATAGTTAGTGGTGTCAGCATAGCTAGTAGTGCTAACATAGATAACAATGCTAAAGGAGTTTTGCGGCTCAAAATAAAGGTGCTTACTTAACAGGTCGACATGGGAGGAGACTGGAGAGTGGATATCATGTTTCCACAGCAACGGCTACCAAGTGGTGGTATGGTGTTACCGGTGCTAAACGCCACACGAGTGGCACCGCTAGCTAGGTCCCACTTGACCTGGGCTGTGCACAGTGGAGTGCAGCCAAAGCTCAAGCTAGATAACCAGTGGAGCCTGTTGGGTGGGGAGTGGGCACTGTGATTCCACATGATAATGCAGCTAGCCGCCTGTCTCTTAGCAAAACCAACAGGGAATTATAGCTGCTGCGCAGCGATGGGTCGGATCCGGGCATTTATAAGCAATTCTGACCAACAAGCAGAAGACATTTAGGAATTTAGCAACACAATCTGCCTTTTGCATCAGCTGAGGCTTGAACTCACAACCTCTGAGACTAAGAATCAATTTCTATCTCACTGAGCTAATTAGTCAGTGACAATTCATGTGTAGCTTCACAAATTGACTAAGCCAGACGTGCAGGTTTAGCAGCCGTCCATGCATGGAATTTATTTTAACAATGATTGATTTGCTTCATAAGTGAAATACTGATGTTTAACTAGTTGAGCTATGTGCAAAGTGAGAAGCCTCAGATGGTTTCACACTGAAGCATTGACACTGGATCTTTGTGCAAAGTTTGGTTTATTTTCAAGCATGAGAAGGCAGATTTTCTAGCAGAAAAAAGACTTGAAGATGCTGCACAGTGATCAGTCACGCTCAGGCAATTTTAAGCAATGAGCTAGAGCACAAGAAGATGTTTACATTACAATGTGGATTCTGCATCAGTTGAGGCTTGAATCTGCAACCTCTGGAACCTAAGATGGTCATCTACCGCTCTGAGCTAATTGGCTAGTAGCAACTCAACAGTGGCTTCACAAATTGAGTAAGCCATTCACGGGTGTGTAGGAAAGCAGCCATCCGTGCATGGAAAGGCAGATTTGAAACCACTGTAAAAAAATTCAGTTACTAAGACAAAAATCTGAAAATACACATATTGCATCTAATTTGTTTGTAACAATGATTGATTTGCTCCATAAGTGAAAAACTGATGTTTAAAATTGCCATTTTTACATTGACTCCAATTGTTCACATTAGAGCAAAATTAGTCAAAAATTCAGTTTTTGAGATAAAATTCTGAAATTTGCCACACATCATCTACCATGACTCTAGAATTTTGTCATTTTTTTTCATGAACATTGAAGATTTATTTAGCAAGAATTTGCATGTATATGTTTACAGTACCGTTTACAGTCAAACATTTTGATGCACTGTAGGCTCAATTTTTTGATAAATCAAAAATCGGAGAAACAGTTTGCGTAGGACAGTCTGAAGATGCTCTGTAGTAAGTTTGGTTTCAATTGAGCAAAAATTGTGGGAGGAGATAGGTTTAAGAAGTTTTACAGTTTTTGAAAAAAAACAGAGTGATGAACTTAATAATTTTTAATAGGTTTAAGTGTATAAAAGTTTCTTCAGTATTGGGGCTACAGTTTGATGAAAGTTGTGAAGTTGTAGCACGTATGGTTGATTTGTTATGAATTTTCAAAGTTTCGAACTTTAGACGCTTGCTGTAGCGCCACCATCAGGACTATTGGCTTGAGTTTACAGCTGAGGATATCTGGCATGAGACTGGACCTTTGTGCAAAGTTTGGTGAGTTTTCACCCATGGGAAGTATGATTTCCTCGGAAGAAGAAGAAGAAGAAGAAGAAGAAGAAGAAGAACTAGGATTACAAAAGTGTCCTGGCAGCTTAGCTACCCGGACCCTAATAAACTAAAAGAAAGACATTTACATCACAAGACATTAAAATTTCACCACCTCTAAATGGAAAGCACTTTGAAAAGTGCTAAAACTCACTGAGTCAGTGGAGCACCTGACTAAAAGGAGAGGCCTCTCTTTTCTTGAAAATTAACAAGTTAGTTTCTGGTTAATGGGTATCGACCTGCTGAAAGCAGAATTAAAAGAAACCAACATTCCCAATCAGAACATGTGTTAACAAATTTATACAGAACTCATGCAGTATAATCCAAGGCTCATTTATCCTCCATCTTCCCAATTTGGGTCTCCACGTCGCTTAATCTGTTCAGCATAGCTCTGGTGTCTTTGTTGATGCAGTTAATTGACTCAGCCATGCCGTGCATTTCAATACCAAAGTCTTCTTTTATTTGCTTGAGCTGCGATGAGATGCTTCTGGTCCATTTTGGGGTGTCTGTTGGATTATCCTCATTGTCTCCAGGTTGTTGCTCGGAGGACAAGACAGTGTTAAGGGTGTATGTCACCATGCTGCAAGCTGAGCCAAAGTTTCGTGCGTTGTTTTCCTTCTTGCAGTTTCTGGTATTGCTCTCAGATCTAGACATCCCCGCATTTTCCAAGAAAATGTTACCAAAGTGTTACAGTAAGACTTGTCTCCACTGAGCCGTTTTGGCGTCTGACGTGCCATCTTATCCCGTCACCTCACTCTCATTTATCCAACTGTATAGTCGATGCTTCCCAAACAGACAGCCCTTTCCAACGTGGAACTGAACTACAACTAAAACTTAGCGATGCTCTCTCTAAAGCCAGACTCCATTGACAAAAACAGTAATTTTACCTCGCTGAACATGGGAGCTGCTGGTCTACCTTGATGACTTTGGTGAATCCGAATTAACATTTTAAAACACCAAAGTCACACAGACTAACTGATCGAGGCAGTGGTAGACCAGTAGCTCCCATGTTCAGTGACTTTAAAGAGAGCATAGAAAAGTTAATTTTTTTTGCTCAGTTCCCAGTTGCAAAGGGCTGTCTCTTTGGGAAGTGCTGAGCATACGACTGGATAAATGAGACTTGGATTATGCTGCCCAAGTTGTAAGGGAGTTTTCAAACAGATGATTTGATATAGTTTTGCTTGTTACAAGTGGTCACCTAGATCTTAAGTTCATCAAGAATTTTCTCTGTTTTTGGATTCTTCATTCACCGTACAGACATGCGAGAAAAACACAAAACCTCTCGTACTCATCCTTCCCTCACCTCTCTCTCCCTGTCAGACAGCTGAGCCAGGCTCTGTCTGAGGGTGTTGAGTTGCTGCTGGTCCTCTCTGGTCTTCTTCTCTTGGCTCTGCAGGTCTGAGCTCACTGTGTTCAGCTTCTTCTCCACCTTGGTCTTCCCCTCCGCCAGCTTATTCAGCTTCTTTTCCTGCTCCTGCATGGTCTGACTCTGTTCCATGACTTTCAACTTGGCACGTCAGACAGAGGTGTTCAGTAAGGCAACTGTTATTCAATGGCTTTATCAAGGCACTCTTGAATACTCTGATACTTAAAATATATAAACGGTTGTTTTCAGTACCAACCTGCTTTACATAATTAGTGCACAGTTACAAAGCATTACTCCTTTCACCCACACATACACAGATATAAACACAAACACATAATAAATTATGAGGCGAAAAGGCCTCTGGATTTAATTTTTGGGGCCTGAACCCGTCTCCCCTCTACCTTGAGCTCATTGGTATGGGACAGCTGGGCCTTGAGCTCAGTGTTGGACAGCCTGGCAGCCCTCAGCTCGCCTTGGAGACGCTCAAGTTTCTTCTGCAGCCTCCTGGCCTCCAGATGAGCATCATCTCGTTCCACAGCCAGCGCTGATCGGCTCCTTTTCTCCTCCTCCAGCTCGGACACCTTCTTCCTCAGGAGCTGGATGTGGAGTCCTTTGCTCTCTAGCTGGTCTTTCTGTGACTTAAACTGTTGGGAAAAATAATATTTTTGTTACATGTTCATCACTGGTCATGCCACAACAACTGAAAAGGGGTCATTTTTATAATCAAATAATACTCTGCACACTTGTAGAAGCTTGTAATTGGTTGTTTAAAGCCATTTTGTCGTATGTAAAACTAATAAAAACTGACAGTAATTTCATTCTATATACCAGTAATACCAGCGTGAGGTATTTGTGTAGCCTACTTTTCGCTGTAGGCTGTAGGTCAGGCTTTTGCTCTCCACCAAAGCAGCTGTCTCTTGTTTAACAAGCTGCTGTGCACGTGACATGATAAGTTTACGTCTCATGTCAAAGCCCAGATCCACAGCAATACTGTCAACCTTCATTGACTCTGACAGCTGTTCCAGGAACTCTTCATACTGTTAACAAAACATGGATATATGTCACCGTAAGCTTCTCTGATTTAAATCCTTTTACTACATATTTAGCTGCAACTGTAACTTATTTTCCCCTGCTACTATGACTTTACTCACATGCTGTTTGCTTTGTCTCAGCCCGTCACGATGCACGTCTGCTGTCAGCAGCTCAGTCTCCAGACCTTGCAGTCTCTCCCTTAGGTCCTGGACTTGCTGCTCTGCAAGCTGAGCCCTTTGCAGTGCACCGTGCTGGAGCTCCGTCTGCTCGCTCAGCTCCTCAGAGACATGACACAGCCTCGACTCCATCTCTGACCATGACTGCCTCCGAAACATGTAGTAAGGATGCTGGTATTTATCTCAGAGCAGGAATGTTAATTTCAGACATTGTAACCTGAGACCCAAGCGTAACGTAAAAGTGGAGACCAGTGTTGGAAAATAACTAAATACATTTACTCAAGTATTTTACCACGTACAAATTTAGGTACTTGTACTTTACTTGAGTATTTGAATTTCATGATATCTGACAACTGTCATCACAATTTTGCAGATGAATATTTAAACATGTAATAAACATAAAATACATGTTATAAAGTAAAAAAAATGAGTAAAATAAGCTCTTTCACAGCTGGCTCGGGTCCCCATGGGTCTCTGGAAGTGTGTGAATTTGGGGGTAAAAATCATGGCGGTTACATTTTTTGAAACTAGATATAAATAGACATTGGTCATTTAAAGTGCTTGATTGTATATATTTTGGGCAAAAATAGAAACTGAAGTTCTTTTGATTTTTTTTAAACTTAACAATAGTAAATAGGCTCTTTATAATTGTTGTTTGTGAGCTCCTAGACAGCCTCTCAGTTCTCATTATAAAAATTCTCTGTGTGAAAACAGTAATCAACCTCGATCTGTGTGTCGAACTACGCCATGTTAAGCCCTTGATTTCGAGGGAATTGGCCTGGAAAGTCTGTGAAAAGTGCTTGAATATGATGTTTAAAAAGATGTGGGAACCCTGTCAATATTAAAATGATGCTTACATCTTAATCCATCACAAATAATAATAATAGTCACTAATGCTACTGTTTTAAAGAAGTAAGTGTTGAAAAGGCCACACATTAGGCTATGACATTTTCAGTTCATGGCCTTACAGGTAAATACTTGTAGTAATATAAAGAAGAACTGGGGATTTCATCGGCTTGTGAACCTGATGATGGCCACAGGTAGGTCTCACAATAAAGTTGCTTATGTTTTAAAATGTATTTCCTTTAACCTTGTGCCAGAATTCCCCCCTACCCTCTGACTCCTCACCTTATTGCAGAGGTTGTCCAGATTGTGTAAGACATCTTTCTCTGTGGGCAGGATGACACTCTGAGACTTCCCCTGCAGCAGGCCTGCCGCCTTTTTCAGGAACGTCTGCAGCTTCTCCTCAGCTGCCTGCGTCTCTCCTTGGCTTGACTGTAGCTTTCTTTCAAGCTCCTCCACCTGTTTCTCCAAACAAATTGACTCTCGCCTTGCTGCCTCTATGACTCTCTTGCTGGCCTCAAGCCTCTCCATCAGGGTTCCCCTCTCCAGATCAATGCTCCTCCTTCCCACCACCAGGCCGTCTAACTCCTGAGAGAGGTAGAAACACAACAAAGAGTTACACCAGACGATGGTGTGTTTAATATAAGACCATGTCCAGGAGGAAATTTAATGTGGTTTTTATTGGTTGCAGTGCAAAACCATGCCATATGGCCCTCTGGCCATTTTTACATTCACACTAAAATTTAAATTAATTCACACTGGGATTTTTTTCTGTATATTGAATGTAAATAAGTTGTCAAAGTCCATAATAAAGCATCAAAATAAAACATGTTTTCCAAAATAAAAGTATTAGGGGACAGAGGTCCAGGCAAATTATTCATATATAATTTATTAATGGTTGTTTATTAATTGGCCCTTTGCCTCCTGGTATTTTGCAAAAGTGGCCCCTGAGCTAAGCAAGTTGAATCCTCCTGGTTTAAAGGCCGTGTTAGTACCTCTTTGAGTGAATCGAGTGCTGCTGCACTGCTGACAGCCTTTTTCCGTTCTCGGTCCAGCTCTGCCACCAGCCTCAGCACCGTCTCTCTGCTGGCCTTACACTCCACCTCACAGGACTTCACACTCTCCTCCAAGACAGCAATTCTCATCTTCAGCCTCTCCCTCTCATTAGACTGGTCCACCTAATAATAATAATAACAATTCAAAAAGAAGAGAAGACTAACAAACTCAACAGAAGGACATTTTTTACAATTATAAATTAAAACCTGGTTAAGAAGCTGCCAATATTATGTGCAAATTATTTCATGACCAATCACAAATGTGTACTATAAAGAAAGGTAAAATACATTTCTGTTGTGTTATCATACCTCATCAGAGTTTTCCATAACTTCCATAGTTCAAAGTTGTGCAGGGGGAGTGAGTATACAGTAGAGACTTGTCTCTGTTTTAAGAAGTCTCCAAGCAACACCAAACAGAGGCTATACCACACTCCACCAGAGGGGGTGCTGTAACTGAAAACGTCTGACATCTGGAGACTTTATCAGTAACAAAAAAAAAGGACATTGGATGCAAATCAAATATAACTTATAGCTTGTAAGCGTGCTTAACAGGTCAAATAAATGCATGAAATACCATAGCAGACACAACATAATAAACTAAAAAGCTGATGAAGGTGCATGTGAAGGTTAACTGAGACCTGATGAGTTTTTGCCCTGAGTTCAGACTTCAAGGTAATCCTCCTCTGGCACCAACTTGAGCTCTTCCAATGGCATTGTCTGAAACTGTTTACTCCTTCACTAGTCACCGTTCACCATTGAGGGATTACATGTAGACTGTAGGGTATTGCATGCCACTGTTAGTCATCTATAGCAAGACACAATGGTTGTTGCCACTTGGTCAGTTCATTATGTTTGCATTGCATTGCAGAGTAAAGTTAGTAAACCATAAATTATACAGTCATATAAGCTCATAAGGCTTACTTGAGAATTAAGGAAACACTTAGAAATGACAGGTATACCAAATAGTGGACTTTTCAGCCCCTGAACCCCTAAAATGAGGCAATGTCTACTTGTTACGCCTTATAACAGGTTATTACTGCCACAATGTGGACATGGGAGTGCTTATTCACAGTGAATATTGAGTGTAATGTATATGAACCACACGAAATTCAATAGATTGGAGAAATGTCAGGGGAAAAAAACAACCATTTTGTGGAACAGAAGTGTAGTAGGTGATCCCTCCTGCAGTCTGGAAGCCACTGGCCTCGTGATAAGACAGGTCAAATCCAATACTCGGATGAAACGAGTATCTGGTACAGATGAAGTACTTGTTACGAGTACGAGAATCATACGAGTAAATCATATCATTATCTGTACTTGTGATAAAGGAAAATCCTCATTTGGGTAGCTATGTGGGGGAGGTTTTTTTGTAATGTACATATGCATTTTTTGGGGGACATTTAATGCCTTTATGGGACAGCCAACAGAAGGGAGATTACAGGAAACAAGGAGAAAGAAAGACAGTCATGGGGAACAACATACAACGTAGATCAGCAGTTAATGACGTGTGGCGTAACTCATAAAACAAATATGACCATTTGATTTTAGGGGCATACAGCTGGAGAAGACTTCGTCCCATAAAAATGACAAATATCTTTATTTATAACTTATTTTTTAAGGTGTAATAGTTAGTGTGTGCGGGAGGCACAGAATTACTGGCCGTGCGAAGGAGTCTGAGCCTGTCAGTCATCGTTCGGGGCACTATTCCTAATGTTTCCTACGTCATTACGTCACCTCAAACAGGAAATGAGTGGCAAAAAAACACCAAAAACTTTATTAGCAAAGCACATACACGCCTCCCAGTTCTGTCATACAAGTTTCAGTACACCTATGCTGAGCACACAGTTATTTTTTAACATAACTGTCGTTTTCCGGCGCGTTGAATCATTTTAATAACGGCTCGTGTTGACTCGCTACTTTGTCATTTACCGGTAAGCTAACTTTAACCAACGGCTAACGGCTACACAGCAGTTTTAGTACACACTGATATGTAACGGTTGTGGCACGTTAACAACCTCTGTTGACTTGTACTTAAAGTTATGGGACCGTATTCGTATTTTGTGTATTATTCACACAGTTTATTTAAATGGGTTAATGGTAACCAGACTGTAGGTGAAGATAGTGAAAGGTAGCTAATGTAGTCAAGGTCAGTCTTGTCTGTTTTGGCTCCTGTTTTTGGATTAACGTTGGATGTAAGATGTCTTATGTATCTATTTAAGTGTTTATCAAGATCTAGGTTTGTTTACAGAGGTAGGTAAGTCGTAGTTATAGTCAGGCTGTTATAATCACAGTGTTAAATTGGAGCATAACCCATCATGATGCCTCTCCTGAAGGTACACTACCTGTTGTTTCCTGTGTCGCAGCTCACCTGTACTGCTGTCTCTAGCTGGGAAGATGCTTCTCAGGACGTTGTGGTCCAGACTGGGAGCTCAGCGGCCTGTAGAGAGGAAACCAGTCTGCATCTGTGCCTCTGCCTGTCTCTCCCAGTCTGTCCAACCACACAAGTATGAATCCAAACCCAAGACTCAGTCAAACTGGTGTACCCCATGGATCTATTCAAGGACCTGTTCTTTAAATTCTCTTCACCAACAACGGATGCATAGAAGACATGTACTGCCTGCTTCAGGTGGATTTAAAAGTCATAGCAGCACTTTGCTAGCTGACTCTGCGATGCTGACTACATGTGGAAGTGGACAGAAGCGGTTTTATTCACCTGACCTTGTGAAGTCTGTTTTAAACCCAAGTTTGAAACCAGCAGCCATAATTGGAAAAAGAGTTCCCAAAGGACCAAGAACAAAACAACCTTCTAGAGCCAATCAGCCTTCCCAGAAGGAGGACAAGGTGATTCAGCCAGTTGTCTGATGAATGACTGAACCTAAGTGATGATACATGACATGTTTTTATTTAAGGGATTAATTCAACCTTATGTTTTTTCTGTAGGATATGATGCAATGTATTGCCTATGCAACAGCTGATCAGTATCATTTGCCAACACTTTGCCATGACTTGATAAGCGAAGGCTTCAGTGAGATAGATTTACCAAGAGGTATGACCAAAAGTTATTCATAGATGACAACTCTCTAGGGAATTAAAGTGATACATGAAGCTTGAAACAACTATTACATTTCATGAAAAGCATGTTTTAATTTCAGATGCCGCAAATGTGCTGGTGATAAGCACAGACATGGCTGCAAAACCGGATGATGATGCTCTAATGTTCTTCTTCAGGTAGTGCTTTTTAGGGTTTGTCTTGAATATAAATTATCCTATGGTAAATTATTTAAAATGATTACTGAATGTGTAGCGATTTAAATGGTGCTTGGTATCGAACCTCAGTACTACTTGTGTACTGACAGAAATTTGTCCGTAGAATCCAGTTTCAGAAATTACTTAAATCTTATTTAATTGCATTGATAGTTTGCCATCTGTTGTTAGATAAAGAAATGGGCTATAGAAAATGATTACATTTGAAAAGTTTTGAAATTCAAACTACCTCCAGAGTATGATATTGGTGTTGAAAATATTTAAAAAGATACCCAGCTGTAGTTGCGGTGTAACTTTTATTTATTTTTTGTCAAATTATAGACTGACTTTTCCAATCTGAAATTTCAGGGAAGGCTCAGTCGTTTTCTGGAATGTTGAAGAGAAAACGGTAAACAAACGATATATTTTTTAAGTTCAACATTTCATAAGTTGTAACTCTTGTTTACTTTTGTGTTGTAGCCAACTTTGACGATGTATTTTTTTTATCCTGTCTGTACAGATGAAAAGGGCGTTGAGAATATTGGAACATCATGAGATCCAACCCTATGAGGTAGCATTAGTCCACTGGGAAAATGAGGAGATTAACTACACTGTTGGAGAGTATGCTGACCTTCACTCACCCACTCACACTTGTTTTTGTTTATTTGTCCTTTAAGACTTACTGTAGAAGTTTGTAAAAGTTAAATCTTATTTTTTTTCAGGGGAAACACAAAGCTTGAGCGTGGCAACTTTATTCTGTGTGACAACATGGATCCACAGGAAGCTGTTCTGGAGAAATTTGCATTTTCAAATGCACTATGTTTGTCAGGTGAGGACCTGCGCTTCAGCTATAAATAATAAAGACTGTTGTTCTGTGGTAGCGCTGCACTCAGCCTCTCTGAGTGTAACCTCATGTTTTCTTTTCCAGTGAAGCTGGCGATATGGGAGGTGTCTTTAGACAACTTTGTAGAGTCAATTCAAACAATTCCAGAGGTACAGTGATCACTTAAGAGCAGGCAGAAAGAAATTATGAATAATAGATTACCTGTAATGGTTGTTTGTTTGTGTGTGTGAAAGGTAGTAGTGCTCCCCTTAATGCTAATTTCCTAATCTGCTTTTCTCCTCAGACGCTGAAGTCTGGCAGAAGAGTTAAATTGTCATCTGCAGAGGTTATGAAGAAGATAGGCGAGCTTTTCACGTTAAGGTAAATTCAGTTTGCTTTAAATAGCAGTTCATCCAGAGGGAACTGCAAACTTTTTTTTGTTTTCTTGGTTTGGCATGATTTTTTGTGTCTTTGTCAGTTTGTGTTTGCCAGGTTGACATCCATGTATTTTGGATTTGGATAGTTGTAATTGCCACTCATTGTTATATCAGTTTCTTCACTCAATTTGCTAACAACTTAACCCTTAAGTAATTCAGTCAGGTATTTGCAATTTCAAGAACTATTGCAGGTCTGTTGTTGTATTTTCCATGACAATAGACTGTTTAAAACCTTTGTATTTACTTCCTCATCTGACAGACACTGTATAAACCTGAGGTCTGACCTGCTCATGACACCTGATTTCTACTGGGACCGAGAAAACCTGGAAAAACTCTACGATAAGACGTGCCAGTTCCTCAGCATCAACCGCAGAGTCAATGTAAATAAAGCTGCTCCAAAAAATATTGTGGTACCATAGTTGTACAACTTGTGTATGCTTTTATCTAAGATAGGAAACTGTATGTTTTTAGGTTGTGAACGAGAAGCTGGAACACTGCACACAGTTAACAGATCTGATGAGGAGCCACCTGAGTGAGAAGCACAGCTTGAGGTTGGAGTGGATGATAGTCATCCTCATTACTATTGAGGTAAGCTTGTTCTTATTCAGAGGGTGTCGAATATGGCCGCTTTGTCACGCCCCTCTGTGTCCTTTGATATAGACGTCAAAGGCTTTATGGCACGCACCAGGCTTTCAGCTAACTCCATTGTAAAGCAATCCGTGGCAATACTTGATGTTGAGAGCAACTGACATAGTATAAAAAGCGAGAAAGTCCACTTGGGGCAGGAGGGAGGGTAGGTAGATGGGTCAAACAAAACTGTCCCATGTGCCATATGAAATAAATGAGTCATTGGTCAGTGTTTTGTTAATGTAATTTTTGGTCCCCCCTCACTGGGCTGACTGCTGACGACTTTTAAGGTGGATCATTAACTTGTAATGTTGCTCAATGCATGAGTTGACGACGTGAATCCATCAGCACATCTTAAATTTCACTGTGACAACTTTGACCATCACTTCAGTTTTTATATGCCACACTTTTAGTAATGAGTGGATCTTCAAGCGTTTATATATATATTAATTTTGACAGGGACAGCATGTATCCTAATCCTCACTCTAAAAAAAAAAAAAAAATCATTGTGGAGCATCGTTTCTGTGGCTTCCAGCAACACTAAACCGGAGCTTGCCTGAGAAGGACTAAATGCACAAACCTGCTATTATAAATGTCTCATCAAGAGAGACTCTCACTGCAGCCTGTTTTATTTTGTTCTGAAAATGTCGGCGTGCAGCCTCATTCTGTGGACGATAAACAAGGTGCAGACTTCCCTCTGTGTCACCGGTAAAAGGGACATACAGTGAGTGCTGGATGGAGCTGTGAGTGACTACAACTCCGCCCTTTTGGTTTCATAGGTACCATACTAAAAGTGTTTGGTGGAAACTGGGTTATAGATAGGCTACACCAAAAGGTGCCCCATGCCTCACCATGAGACACACAGGGGTGTGACAAAGCCTCAGTATTTGACAACCTGAGAACGAGAATGGATTGGTAAGATGATGCTCTGATGTGTAAGAATATGACTTTGTGCAAAAGTGCTTTTCCATTTTAAAACTGTATTAATTACATCAAGCCTGCCATCTACACCATCTGACACTTTTGGACATTTGCTAGTCTACTTGAGTTAATTAATTAATAATATGAGAATATAATTCAACAACATTTTGATGAATTTTAGTTTTAAGTTCATTTGTTTTCTGTCTAGTTAAGAATGTATACAGCTTTCTTACTGTAAGTTAAATAATGTTACATCTGTTGCTTGTTTTTCTTGTAGGTTATGTTTGAACTTTCAAAAATGATCTTCTAAACTGCTGCTCCATCAATGCACACATCTATAAAGAAAACTCGGAGCTGCAACTGAAGAATGCTGCACTATACAAAGGTATTTTGTCAGTGATATGTGACAGTGTTTTCAGGAAGAAACTGAAATCATGAAGCGGACCTTTGAATGTCTTACTGTTCATGTTGCACAGTATAAACATTTCAACTACTCAATCAAATTTTTTTTTTTGTTGTTACTATTTCTTTACTGTTTTGCTGAAATCATCAATGAAAACAAAGTGGGAATTTTGGGATCAGCTATTGTTTAGTGTCTGTTGAATTCATGTGGTTAATAATCCTCAATTCATTTTTACATTATGTGCAAACATCTATGTATCTTTTTCATTATGAAGGATACTGGTTTTTAAAGGAGGGCAGAGACTCTCACCTCGACATGTGACATTATTCATGTGACTGAATGAACAGCAGTAGAAAAAAAAACCAAGATACAATGAAATATTTAAATCCATCAAGTTCAAGAAAACCATCTGTGAGTGCTGTGTTACAAAATATGCAATAAAGTATTTGTTTTAAATGTTTGCCAGTTATGTTTCAGTGTTTGCATGTATCATATCAACTTATTGAGTCATTATTAGCACAGTAAAGCTGACCTGTGATCGCCAGAATTTGCAATATACAAGAGAAACTTTCCAGAAATCTCCAGGTATGGATTTATTCAAATAAAATATTTTATTAATACAACAATGGTAAATATATATGTAAATTTATAAACAAGCATAAGCATTTTGTTATTAGTTAACATCACAGATCAGCAAGAATTTTCCATAAAAGTCAGTATATGTTGGAAAAAAATAGGACAAACAGTTGACAACAGCCTGTCATCATCCACAAACAGCTGGGAAATAAAACAGGACAAATAAAGCTGCCATTGTTTAAGGCTGTGCTGATTACAATTATATTAATAATGAATATGTATGTGAAGATTAACTTCAAATCAAATATACTGTGTAAATTCTTACTTTAAAATAAAATGTGATGTGCCATGCTCGCATCATGCTCTCAGCTTAAAACCTGTCACAGTAGAAATTTTGGCAGATTCAAAATAAGCACATTTCTGCCCGTATAAGCATTTAAATTATGTACAAGATAATATACAGCAATACTAACACTCAAGTCTACCTACTGTTTTTACCTGCATAGATCCCATAGGAACACGTATTTGATAAAACAAAACTGAATAACAAAGAACTTTATGAACACAGATGATAAATAGCGAAGGCTGTGAAATATCTGCATATACTAATATAGCAGAAGTATCCTTTTGTGTCAAGAGAAATGAATGTCTGTCCTCTGCCTGGGTCACAAACATTATTGAATAATACACAGATTAATTTGAAGCACAAACTTATTCTTAGTAGTCTTATTCTTTTAGACCAGTGGTTCTCAACCAGGCCTCTGGGGCCTCCCAGGGGTCCCCAGAAAAATGGGGAATAGTCGATTTTCACTTTTTATATCACTATACAAGTGATCCCAATGTAAGTAAGAGTCAGAGTGACTATTCTGATCATAGTTTTCACTTCCTCTGCAGTTATCTCCTCAACTGTATTTGACAAGTAGATAATTCTGGTCCTAATCACATCTAACAACTAATTTTTTTCCAGATGGAAGTCCCTGAAGCAAAATCTTATCACATGGGGATTGGGGATGGGGGGTGTTCATGACCTAATGTGAATAAAAGGTTCTTGACATGAAAAAGGTTGAGAACTACTGTTTAAGACATATACATTCATTTCAAAAACACATCAAGATAGATCTTTGCAAAAACATTTCATTTATGATTAAAATGACCTGACATGACGAGAAATAATAAACTGCACTAAAGCAAACAACACATTAGAGTTATGGAAAGATGCCATTGCATAATGGATGTATAATAGTTTACTTTCAAACCTCTTGAATCACACTGCGTACCCCCTGAGTCGATTAGCATTTCTGTTGCCACATCTCTCATTTATCACACACTTGATGATAATAAAATAATCTCACAAATCAATTAACCAGCAATTATTGGTACATTTGTGGTTGAACATAATGTCAAATGAAAGCAGCAAAATGCTGTGTCCTGTAGTGTTCTTCTGGCACTGTCAGTGCTACTCTTTAATGGCTTTTTGAAAACTTCTTACAAACTTCGATGGCTTCCTTTTGGATTGTTCAGCCTTGAAAGAATGAAAAGTGAAGCATGATATTAATTCATTTGGATATTCCAATGAATGGGTTTCATTATTTTAGTGGAAAAAATAATAATTTTATTAAAGCTGGGGTATGCAGTTTTCTGGAAAGGGGGGAAATAAGGCAGAATTTGAAAATACACCCTCCTCTGCAGTTCTACTCTCTCTGTCCTAAGACCCTTCCACCAGATGATGGGCACATGCGCACGCTTCATACAGTAACCCATACTTTGATTTATTTAATCTTATTTCACTGTAGAGCTCTCTCTGTGTTTATCAAGCCACAAATGAGACAACTCCAGACTTGCTGCCAGCTGTCCTCCAGGGGAGGTGGTCTGTAGTGGGGAGGAGTGAGGCGGGAAACACACTCTGATTCGAGGCTCTAGCTCTCATTAGCTACACAGACATTAATTTGAATTAGCTGCAGCTGTGAGCCTTTGGCTACTGTTAGCAGAAAGCTAAACCAGTAGCAGCATGTTCTCTCCATCTCTGAATCGTTTGCCAATATTGACACGTGTTTTATTGCATTTATTGTCAGACTCTTATTTAGATTATCTTCCTTTTTTGGGCTTCTTTGCAAAATAGGCCGTTGTTGCCAATGCCTGAAAAGCAACTTTCTTTGTAGGATTCTCCGCCCTCTTTCTGAAATGATCTTTGATTGGCCAAAGTCTCCTGTCACGGCCTAGATTTTCTGAAGCCTGAAAACAGAGCCAAGAGAAGGTGCAGAAGTCTATGTAAAGAAGACCACCTAAATTAGAATATGCCTAAAGGTTACTATGGGACATTGTCCCAATGTAGCTTAAATAAAACTGCCTACCCCAGCTTCAGTGGTCCAAATCTCACAAAAAGGACACTAAAACAAGAGTAAAGGGAGAGGCTCACCGGTTACCGACACTGAAGTTGAGTGAGCTTAATCCTACTCCATTGTAGTGATGCTTGCAGTTTCAGCTTCAGGATGCTCGAGTGCAACAGCAAAATCTTCACCTTCACTATCAATTTCACATGTTTCTGCTGTTTTGTACATTTCCTGTTGACTTTCTTTTTCCTCAGTCTTGGAACTAGGAGCCATTTCAAACTCGTAGTCAAGTCGCTCTTGCTCTCTTTCCGTCCGAAGTTCAGGAGATTCCTCCACCCTATGAAGGGACACCTCTGTTTCCTCTTGAGTGTAAATGTCTTCCTCGGCATCCATCCACACATCCTGGTCATTTTCCTCCTCTCTTTGTGTTATGGGCACTTCTGCTCTTGTCTCTACATCACCAACTTCAGAGAGTACTTGCTGACTCAGAAACACCTCTCGTTGCTCTGTTTGCTGCAGTGATTGTATTGTTTCTGTTACATGAACCCTGGAGGTTACTCTCTCTGTTGATTTGATATGTTCTACTAGTTCTACTGTTTCAGTCACTTCAATATCCAGCAGTACATGTTGAGTCATGATCACGTTTCTTTCCATTGAATCCAAGTTTGTGGCTGGTTCTGTGATTTCTGTTGTCTGAAGAGTGATCTCAGTTAGCTCTGTCTGTTCCTGGCTCTTAACTCGTGTTGGGTTTACGGGTTCTACTGCCTGAACTGTGAACTCCGACACTTCTATCTTTTTCTCGGGTCCTTTTCCCTCTGTTGTAGATGGCAAGGACGTTGGTGACATTACTTGACTTGAAGGGGACTCAACATTACTTATTGATGAGATAATTCCAGTGTTTTGGGGGACTGCTAATCCAGTGTCGCTAGGTGTTACATTCAGACTGGGGTCTATTTGTGTAATTTGTGCTTCTTCATTCATTTCTTTCACATGTAACTCCTCTGAGGACGACCTGACCTCTTCTGCTGTGACACCTGCTTCTGATTTTTCCCATTCCGCTTTAGTTTCCTCAGAATTGTCTTTGTGATCATGGATAAAGACTTCTAAACCTCCTGGTGTTTGCATGATATCTTCAGACACTTTCTGTCCAGAGTCGTTACTGATGACAGCAAGGTCTTGATCTTGTCTTTCCCTGAATGTTACCATACTATCCTCCATCACTTTTTGGTCCTCCATTTCATTTGATTCACTTTCAACCATCTCACTCACTTCTGTCACAGCATCTCGCTGTGTTATACTTTTTTCTTCCAAGTTGACAACCACTGATTCTGGCACTGTCCCTGGTAAGTGCTCCATTACATGTTGAATAACTTCTTGAATGGTCACCTTGTTTTCCTCATTCGTTAATTCCTTTTCAAGCTTGGGAGTTGCGGAGAGATTGTCTACCTTTGTAACCATAACATGACAAACATCTATGACTTCTTTGTCCTCGGTTACCCCTGGCTCTAGCACTGTGTCCACAATTGTCTCAGCTGATTTTATATCAGCATCGACCACCTTCACTTCAATTGTATGATTGTCCTCAAACTCCACTGATGGCACATGCATCATCACAACCACACTGCTTTCCACTGCTGTCTCAGCCACAGCATCTTTCACTAATGGTGTGGTGGCCTCGACTCCCTCCTTGAACATTAGCTCACTTGTCACTGTGTCTATCAAGGGTTCAGTAATGGCTGCTGTTTCTTCTATCAGAACATCAGGTATTGCAGCTGAGACATCTTTGAAATTACATGGGACTGTTAGTGCCACAACAGCATGCTCATCTGCAGTAGTCTTTATGTCAGTGACTTGCACTGCACTGAGATGTACTTCATGTTTGGGTTCATTTGTAATTGCAGCATTGTCTACACAAGGTGTTGGGGTTTCTTTAGTAAATACAGTCTTTTCTAGAACATGAACATGTCCTGCATCCTCATTAACAGATAGACAAACTGCTGTTAATGCTTGTAACTCATCTATGACTTTAGGTATGTCATCTTCTTGCTCAGCCCCAACATCTTGTGAGATACTCTCTGTTTTCTGATCCTCTGTTATTTCTAAAGAAAGACCCAGTTGTGCCACAACTTTGATGTCATCTGTAACTGAAGCAATGATATTGTCTGCATCTGGGTTGGGAAAGTCTAACAATATTTGCTTCCCAAGTTCCTGAGCTTCACCTCCTTCAACATTTTCTGTGACTGCGTGCCCATACATTGATGCCCCTTCCTCAGTTTTGGTTTCAGTTGCGTTGTCAGATGACAGTGATTCTGGTTCTTGAACATGTTCAGTTTTGGCAGCTGCAGTTTGTAGTTTTTCTTCTGCCTCAACCCTCAGTTCAGTTTCCTGTCTAGGCTCATCTGTAGCTGTTTCCACTGCTGGAATTTCCTCTGATATTACTTCCTTTTCAAGTGATAGAAGGCTACCTGCCTTCGAATCTGATGTTGGTGCTTCTACAGCTTGTAACACTTCTGGTTCTTGAACATTTTCAGTTTTGGAAGTATCCACTGCCTCGAGTTTGACCTCAGTGAGGGGAACCATTTCCTGCTTGGGTTCATCTGTAACTGATTCTACTGCTGGGATATCTTCTAATGTTACTTCCTTTTCAAGTGGTAGTAGGCTACCCACCTCTGATGCTAATGTCACTGCTTGTACAGCTTGTAATACCTCTGGTTCTTGAACATGTTCCGTTTCAGAGGCTTCCACCAGTAGTTTTTCTTCTGGCTCAATCCTCACTTCATTTTCCTGTTTGGGCTCCTCTGTAACTTTTTCCACTGCTAGAATATGCCTTGATATTACATGCTGCTCAAGTGGTAGAAGGTTTCCCACCTCTGACTCTAATGTCACTGCTTGTATAGTTTGTAATACCTCAGGTTCTTGAACATGTTCCATTTTGGTGGCTTCCATCGGTAGTTTTTCTTCTAGCTCAGTCATCACTTCAGTTTCCTGTTTGGGCTCCTCTGTAACTGTTTCCACTGTTGAACCATCCTCTGATATTACTTCGTTTTCAAGTGGTAGAAAGCTACCCACCTCTGAATCTAGTGATGCTACTTGTATAGTTTGTAACACTTTTGGTTCTTGAACATGTTCAGTCTTGGCAGCTTCCACGGGTAATTTTTCTTCAGGCTCAACCCTCACTTCAGTTTCCTGTTTGGGTTCATCTGAAACGGCATCCACTACTAAAATATCCTCTGAAAATACTTCCTTTTCAAGCAATTGAACACCACCCTCCACTGAATCTAATTTGGCTGCTTGTATAGTTTGTAATACTTCTGGTTCTTGAGCTTGATCAGTTTTGGAAGCATCCACTGCCTCAAGTTTGAATTCAGGTAGAGGCATTGCTTCCTTTTTAGGTTCATCTGTAACTGTTTTTGCTTCTGGAGCGTCCTCTAATATGACATCCTTTTCAAATGGTTGAACACTGTCCTCCTCAGAATCTTTGGGTGCTTGAACAGACTCTAATGCCTCTGGTTCTTGAGGGGTTTTGACAGCATTTACTAGTAGTTCTTTGTCTTCTGGATCAACAGTACCTTCAGTGAGATGCTTCTCTGTCTGTTTGGGTTCATCTGTAATTGGTTCTGCTTCCTCTTCTGGTGATTGAACACTGCTCTCCTTGGAATCTAATGTGGAGGCCTGCACAGCTCTCCATGCTTCTGGTACATGAACTTGTTCAGATTTGTCAGCATCCACTGGCTCAAGATTGGCTTCAGTGAAAGGCATTTTGTCCTCTTTGGATTCATTTGTAATTGTTTCTACTTTTGAAATATCCTCAAATTTTACTTTTTCCTGTGGTGATTGAACACTGCCTTCCTCTGAACCCAATGTGGAGGCTGTCACAGCTTCTGATGCTTCAGTTACTTGAACATGTTTGGTTTTGTCAGCATCCAGCGGCTCACGATTGGCTATAGTGAGAAGCATTGTTTCCTTTTTGAGTTCATTTTCATCTGTAGTTCTTGCTTCTGGTATGTCCTCTGATATGACCTGTGGTTGTAGCTGAACATTGTTCCCCTCTGAATCTGTGGTTGCTTGAATAGCCTCTGATACCTCTTGTTCTTGAACAGTTTTGACAGCATTCACTGGTAGTTCTTTGTTTTCTGGCTTAAGTGTGATTTCAGTGAGATGTTCTGCTGTCTGTTTGGCTTCATTTGTAACTGGTGCTGCTCGTGGAATATCTTCTGATTTTGCTTTCTGTTCTGGTGATTGAATACTGCCCTGCTCTGAATCCAGTGTGGAGGTTTGCGCAGCTTCTGGTGCCTCTGGTACTTGAACTTGCTCAGGTTTGGCTGCATCTGTCTCTAGTTCAGCTTCCTTTTCTGACTCAACGTTGACTTCAGTTAGTGACACAGTGTCTTTTTTGAGTTCATATTTAAGTGTTTCTGATGGTGAAATGTCCTCAGATTTTACTTCTTCTTCTGGTGATTGACCACTACCCTCCTCTGAATCTAATGAGGAGGCTTGCAGAGGTTCTGATGCTTCTGGTAGTTGAACATGTTCTGGTTTGGCAGTATCTCTTTCTAGTTCATCTTCCTTTTTTGGCTCAACATTGACTTCAGTTTGCACAGTTTCCTCTTTGAGTTTATATGTATCTGTTTCAGCTGTTGGTACATTCACTGATATTATGTCCTTTTGAAGTGATTGAACACTGCCCTCCTCTGAATCTGTGGATGCTTGAACAGACTCTGGTGCTTCTGGTTCTTGAACTGTTTCAACAGCATTCACTGATAGCTCTTCATTTTGTGGCTCCACAGTGACATCACTGAGATTCTCTGCTGTCTGTTTGGGTTCATCCGTAACTGTTTCTGTTGTTGGAATGTCCTTTGATTTTACTTCTCCTTCTGGTGTTTGAACACTACTCTCCTCCGAATCCAATGTGGAGGCTTGCAGAGGTTCTGATGCTTCTGGTAGTTGAACATGTTCTGGTTTGGCAGTATCTCTTTCTAGTTCATCTTCCTTTTCTGGCTCAACTTCAGTTCGCACAGTTTCCTCTTTGAGTTTATATGCATCTGTTTCAGCTGTTGGTACATTCGCTGATATTATGTCCTTTTGAAGTGATTGAACATTGCCATCCTCTGAATCTGTGGATGCTTGAACAGACTCTGGTGCTTCTGGTTCTTGAACTGTTTCAATAGCATTCACTGATAGCTCTTCATTTTGTGGCTCCACAATGACATCACTGAGATTCTCTGCTGTCTGTTTGGGTTCATCTGTAACTGTTTCTGTTGTTGGAATGTCCTTTGATTTTACTTCTCCTTCTGGTGTTTGAACACTACTCTCCTCCGAATCCACTGTGGAGGCTTGCAGAGGTTCTGATGCTTCTGGTACTTGAACATGTTCAGGTTTGGCAATATCATTTTCTCGTTCATCTTCCTTTTCAGGCTCAACATTGACTCCAGCTAGCACTGTTTCCTCTTTGAATTTATATGTAACTGTTTCGGCTACTGGTATGTCCACTGATATTACGTCCTTTTCAAGTGATCGAACACTGCTCTCCTCTGAATCTGAGGGTGGTTGAACAGACTCTAGTACTTGTGGATCTTGAACCGTTTTGACAGCATCCACTGGTAGCTCTTCACTTTCTGGCTCCACAGTGACTTCAGTGAGACTATCTGCTGTTTGTTTTGCTTCATCTGTAACTGTTTCTGCTGGTGCATTGTCTTCTGATTTTACTTCCTCTTTTGGTGATTGAGCACGAACCTCCTCTGAATCTAATGTGGAGGCTTTCACAGCTTCTGATGCTTCTGATGCTTGAACATGTTCAGGTTTGGCAGCATCTGTCTCTAGTGCATCTTCCTTTTCAGGCTTAACACTGACTTTAGATAGCACTGTTTCCTCTTTGAGTTTATATGAAAATGTTTCAATGACTGGCCTGTCCTCAGATATTACGTCCTTTTCAAGCAATTGAACACTGCCATCCTCTGAATCAAATGTGGCAGCTTGTACAGCTTGTAGCACTTCTGGTTCTTGAGCATGTTCAGGTTTGGATGCATCACTTGGCTCAAGTTTGACTTCAGTGTGAAGTATTGTTTCCTCTTGAGGTTCCTCTGTAACTGTTTCAACTACTGAAATATTTTCTGATTTTATTCCCTCTTCTGGTGATTGAACACTGCCCTCCTCTGAATCTAAAGTGGCTGCTTGTACTGCTTGTAATACCTCTGGTTCTTGAACTCGTACAGTTTTGGAAGCATCTGTTTCCATTTCATCTTTCTTTTCAGGCCCAACATTGACTTCAGTAAGCACCATTTCCTCTTTGAGTTCATATGCAACTGTTTCGGCTGCTGGTATGTTTTCTGATATAATGTCCTTTTCAAGCAATTGAACACGACTTTCCTCTGAATCTAATGGAGCAGCTTGTACAGCTGCTAATTCCTGCAATGCCTTCACTACTGGTGATTGGTCTTTATCCTCAATCTGAATTTGTTCTGTGATTTTGTGCATGATTTGATCTTCCTTTTCTGTCAGAGTTGGGACTTCCTGCCCCTTTGCCCCATCCTTAGTTTCATCTGCTACTGTTGCAGCTGAATCTGCTTCTTGAGAATCAATTTTTGGGGGCTCTGTTTCAGCTTGATGTGTCGCAACTAAAGAACCATTATCTGGGAAAGTTTCATCACCTTCAGGTAATATATCTGTAGACACAGCTGTATTTACCTCAGATAGACATTCAACCACATGATGGTACTCATCAATACTTTCTAATTCTTTTAAGCTGTCTTCTTGATGTGTAACATTGACCTCATGTATTTCATCTATAGCAATTTCAGCAGTGTCAAAGTCCTCAGTAAGAACTTCAGATGCAATCTCTGTGGAAATTGAGTCAATGACTTCAGATATGCTGTCTGTTTGGGTGGTAGCTGCAAGTTCATCAATTGCAATGACTTCTTGAACGTTTAAAACTGTGTTAATGGTAGTTGCATCCAGTCCTCTTTGTGTTTCTTGGATTGTTGGCTCTTCTTTAACAAATGTTTCAAGTATTTGATGAGAAACAGAAACAACTATTCTTTCAGATCTTAGCTCATCTGAACAAACTGGAACTGCTTTTGGCCTTACAGAGATGTTATCAACAACCTGATTCAGAAGCACTTCTGTGTCCAAGAAGTCGTATTCTGCTGGGACTGGTGTTGTGTTGCCAGATGTTTTTGAAGACTCTGAAGATAACTGGGAAACTGCAGAGATCATCTCAGTTTCATCTGCCTGGGTAATGTCTAAAGGCTCTGGTGCAGTGAAGGCCTCAGATGTGATCTCTATCAGGTCCTCTGCTATAGTGTCATCTCTAGCTGCCTCCTCAGTGGCTGAAGCAGGAGTGGCCTCCTCTGGAATGTCACTGAGTTGTGGTTTACTAATTGATTCTGTAAGATCATCAGGTTCTTCCTTTGTAGAAGGGGTTTTAGATGCCTGATTTTCTAAAGCATCATCGTTGTCTTGGACTTCCTTTGCTTCAGTTTGCAGAGTGTCACAAGGTAGGACTGGTTTAGCTATCTGATCAAGAAGGTCTTGCTGGAGTTCATAGGCTGCTTCCGTGGGTATATGACTTTCTACATCTGCCTGTGTTTGTATGTGAACCTCCATCTCAACTGTATCAAACTCAGACAATGGAACCACAGCTGGTGTCTCAGAGTCCTCATCACCAGAGGCTACATCCTTATCAGCCTCATCTGAAGATACTTGGTCTTGCTTTTCAGCAGACTTCCACTTTTTTCGTCCTGGTAGGAGTTTCTTTATTGAAAAGGAGGACTCATCATGAGGAACTTCACTATCAGATTGTACGTTGTCTTTGCTTTCATCTTCATCCTTGACTTTCCTTTTCGGGGTGACAAGTTTTTTCAATGATTTCCATGTTGACCCCCCATCGCTGTCTGAGGGACTTCCTGCTTGTTTAGGAGAATAAGCTATAATATCATCGGCCTCATTAGAGCTTTCTAAGGCCGACTCTGCTCCATTTTTATATCCGCCATCCTGCTTGTTTGCTTCAGTTTGAGGTGTTTCTTCTTCAGAGTCTGACGTTTTTCGGCTTCTTCTCCTTCCGGATCCACACAAAACAGATTCCCATGAAACAGATGAGTCTTTCCGTTTTTTGCCTTCTTCTGTGCTGTGATCTGATATTTGCCCTCCTTCACTTGGTTTTGATTCATCTACTGAACCTGGGATTCGTGTCTCTTCATTAGTCAAGGAGGATCTCTTCATGCGCTTTTTCGGAGTCATAAGTTTTTTGAAGGAAGCCCATGCGCCATCCTCCTCTGCTGCTGCGTCTGCAGAGGATTGTGCACAAGTTTCTTCTTTCTGATTCTCAGCTGACTCAGTAGATGATAGGTACTGATCTAAAACATGTTCACCAGAGTCGGACAGCTTTGCATCACTTGATCTCCTGCTTCTTTGCCTTTTGGATAGCTTCTTTAAACTAGACCCTGACAGCAGCCTTTTTAGAGGACTTGCTTGTACTTTGTCCTTCTCTTGAGAATCCAGAATTTCAGGTTCAGTGACAATAATGGTAGATGGATCTACAGTAGATGCATTAATCGTCTCAGCTGATGCCTCAGGCACGATCTCCACTTCAAGGTCATTTTCTTTTTGCGCTGTCTCAACTGTAGCTGCCTCAACACCTAGACTAATGTCCTCCTTATCCTGTTGTTGGTCTTGTTCGGGTTGTTCTTTCGCCACTTTGACCTCCTTTTCCCCCATGTCTGCGAGTTCTTTGTCAGTTGTCACAACTTCTGTAGGCTTCTTTTTTTTCTGTAGTCCAGAAAAGATTCCAGTTGTAAAAAATCTTTTTAGTGGAGACATAACCACTTCTTCTTCAGGACTAGATGGAGATGTGGAATGTGGCACTTCTTGAGGTGTGGCATCCTGGTGTGCATCTTCTCCTACAGGTGAAGTCATTGCTTTATCTACATTATCTGATTCAACTTCCTCTTTAGTTTCCTTTGTTTTCTCCTCTGCAGTTTCTAGAACATCTTCGGATGTTACATCTGTGAGGGTAGGACATGTTGTTGAATCATTATCATATGTCTCTTGTGCAATGTTAACATCAGTGTTCTGTTCAGCATTCTCACTTGTGGTTTCCTTTGAAATATTCTCGACGTCTTCTGGTCTGTTTGGTTCTTCCTTGTTGGTCTCATCCGGCACATCTGTTGCTATTTCTCCTGAGCCCCTCTTTACTGTCAATTTCAAACCAATGTTACTGAAAAATCTCCTAAAACTTTCATTTATGTCATTCTGCTTTGCATCTATTTCAGTCATTTCCTTCGGGACATCTTCATTAGCACCAATAGGTGACTCCTTTTCATTAATTTCAACATTTACTGGTGTGTCTTCATCTTTGACTTGCTTTTCTCTTTCTAAAAAATCTTCGTCTGGTGGAGGGATAGCTAAACAGGGAAAGAAAAGAAATATTAAAACACTTGAATAACAAGAACTATAAAAGACTAATGATGGAGATGAAACTCTATCAGCTGAAATCCAACACGTGATGCATCTGTTGAAATTATGCTGACATTGTCTGTCAGTAAGCAGTAACAGTAATAAGAGTACACACCCTCTGCAGCAATCTCATCCTCACAGTGACCATTAACTTCTGCTACAGAGCCGTCTGATTTTCCATTGATCTCAGAGATCTGCCCATGTTTTTTGAGAGGCTGAAACAAAGCACAAAACATAGAACGAACAATGCACCTTTGTTCTTGTGGCAAAGGTTAGATTGTATGGAAGCTAGACAAACAATTTTCCATCTTTTGAAAGTCAATTTCAAACATTTTTCAAGTAGGGATGTCAATTTGGGTTAACTCTGCTTTCACCCCATTAATCAGCAATTAACAGCTACATTTTTAAGATTGCAAAATGACTTTAAATACAAGGGGCTGTTGTCTTTGCTGACAGACAGCAGGCTAGCCACCTTAACATGTGACAACATAGTGCCTACTGCCCACTTTCTGGTCTCCACTGGTTAGCTAACATTAGCCTTGGTGGCTCTGCACTGCACACTGGCTGGGTCAGGTTGGAGCTAGCAGTGCCGCTTATTTGGTTATTACCACTGATAACACTGACTCGGTGGCAGGATGGTGTTGCTGTGGAAAAGTGGTAGCCACCTGGTCTCCTCCCAGGTAGCCCCAGGGAGTAAGCAGCTTCATTTCGACCGAAAACCCCTTTAGCATTGTCTGAGTGCCGGAGCGCACTCTGGCTCAAACTGGACAGTTCGTAAATTCGGAGCGCTGTTGGAATGCTCCGTTCGTTTATCCAGATCACCACACTCTTGGAGTGACAGAGTGCAGTCTGGGCACTCTGCGTTAGGGGATGGAAAAGCAGATCGCCAAGTGGAGTGAATATGTCATGAATTTAACCATTCATTAAGTCATGTCGAGGCAGAACACTCTGTGTCTTCAAACAACAAGGCTCTCATCGTAGTTTGAGCATCAAGATTAGGCTGACCAAACGTCCTCTTTTGCCCGGACATGTCCACTTTTCACGTCCCATCTGGGGCGTCTGGGGTTTTTTTATAAACTGATGATAATGTCCGGTTTTCCGTGTGTTTGTGTGTGTGTGTTAGAGTGCGGCACGAGCCGCATATTTCTGTCCGAACCCGAACCGAGCCTGACATTATTTAATGACCAAAGCACTGAGTTTGTGTCACACAGTTGTTACAGGCTACAGTCTATTTAACAGGCCGGGCGTGCTCAGCGGAGAGGGAGACCTCCGTGTTAGAGACGGGAGCAGGAGGCGGGAGGTCTGACGCTTCCAGCGAGATGAGAGGGAGAAATAAAACAAAGTAAGATAAAATAGGAAAAACCTGTCTCCCTCTTTTATTTTATTTTCAGCGTTTAATCAAGGCGGAGGTGGGTGGCTGGAGGTCCGAGACTTCCAGCAAGGAGAGACAGTGTTGCCAGATCTCGCGAGACAAATAAGCAACCAGGCCTGTGAAAACAAGCCCAAAACAAGCGACTTTTTCTACGGAGCCCCCCTAGGTTCTGGTGAGAGAAAGTTAAATAAACTGTGTGCATGGTTTTGCAGTCCATGGGGACGGATTTTAAACTGTGGGTACAGATTGTCAATTTACATCCATGTGGACAGATAAGTAAACTGTGCGCAGTTTTGCAAAACTGTACCCACGGTACACAGTTTATTTATTTTTCTCCCCCCTGAGCTTCAGGACAATGATTACAAGAGGGAGTTTAACCACCTTTTAACATTATTTAACATTAGAAAACAGATGGGATAGCAAATATAGACTGATGTACCAAGTACATTATATACACAGTAAACCTCTGGTAATTAAAATTTGCACACACAAATAAATATCATCCTGAATTCACAAATTCTTTATTTATTATTGCTTTTTATGCACTCA